>NW_012101987.1:1158608-1177555 GCF_000951045.1 Mandrillus leucophaeus | reverse complement strand
GTCAGGTTTGTCAAAGATCAGATGGCTGTAGATGTGTGGTATTATTTCTGAGGGCTCTGTTCTGTTCCATTGGTCTATATCTCTGTTTTGGTATTAGTACCATGCTGTTTTGGTTACTGTAGCCTTGTCAAAGACAAATTCTTAAAAGGTACAAGGAAGGAAAGCGAGATCACCAACAAAGGGATGACTGTTAGCCTGACAACTGTCAACCTAACATTTTATACCCAGGTTAAACCATCATTTAGAAGTAAAACTTACATGAAAACATTTGCAGACAGGAGGCAGACTTGTTAGCTCACCGGCCTCTTCAAAAAGACTATAAAAGGATGAACTGAAGTAAAAAGGAAACTGAAAGTAAATAAACAGTGTGGGATAAAAGAGATGACACTGAGTAAATATTATTAAATTAAGTACAGTTAATGCTAAATAAGTATAAACTTCTAATGTATGCATAAATGTGTGTATATACGCATATGCACATACACTAATGGAAAGGCTAAAAAGAGTAGAAATAAAATACTTTCCAATTACACAGAAGATACAAAATGGGATTTCATAGTTAGAGGGTCCTATGCACCTCATGGTATTCACATAGAAAATAGAAATGCAGATTAATTTTAAACCTTATTAAATATAGCATGCATGTTAAAATTGAAGAGTATTCTCTAAATTAATCCAAATGGAATGTATAATCTACAATTAAAAATGAGGAAATATCATTTAGTAGAAGGCAGATAAGTTGTCAGTCTAGTAGAAGGCAGATAAGTTAAAAAGAAGCCAAAATAAGGCACAGTAATAGAATGAAACCTGCCAATGGAAATGAATGTCTAATCTCTGTGTATTGATGTGGACAGGTCACAAAAACATAACAATCAGAGTAAAAGAGAAAGCTGGCAAAGTTTATGTATGGTGTTAACCTACATAACTCTGCTAACACATGAAAACATGCTATACTTGTGGCTACGTACAAATACAGAAACATGATTGTGAAGTGCTAACACCATTACGAGGGTGGGAATTGTTTCCAAAGATTAAAAAAGTATAGAATTAAAAAGAGCCACAAAAATGTTTTCTACCATATTGGTAATCTTTAATTCTGTGCAAGTTTGGAAGCATCTGTGAAAAAACGTTGACATTAGTTAAATCTAGTTAGTGAATATGTGAGTGTTTTATTATATTGTATTATGCGGATACTTTTCTATAAAATTGAAACGTACCTGGAAAGAAGATTCTACTGGCCAGGCACGGTGGCTCACACCTGTAATCCCAGCACTTTGGGAGGCCAAGGCGGGCGGATCACGAGGTCAGGAGATTGAGATCATCCTGGCTAACACAGTGAAACCCCGTCTCTACTAAGAATACAAAAAAAATTAGCCAGGCGTGGTGGCAGGCACCTGTAGTCCCAGCTACTTGGGAGGTTGAGGCAGGAGAATGGCGTGAACCCGGGAGGCAGAACTTGCAGTGAGCCGAGATTGCGCCACTGCACTCTAGTCTGGGTGACAGAGCGAGACTCCCTCTCAAAAAAAAAAAAAAAAAAAAAGAAAAAAAAAAAAAAAAAAAAGAAAAAGAAAAGAAAAGTAAAAGAAAAAGAAGGAAAGAAAGAAGATTCTACTTAGGATGCCTCTCTATCTCTAAACAGTGTCTGATATCTCTTTTCTGTTTCATGGCACCGTGCACTTACCTTTGGACGGTGCCTATCACATGATGGCTTAGGTGGTATTTTGGGGAAGCAGAGCCTGAGACAGGGGTTTGGGTTCCTGTGATTTATAGAGGGAGAGTTCTTCAGTAAAAACCCATAATGGAGGAAGTGAAGTCAGTTAAGAAAGGAGAAAGAGGCAGCCACAGACATGATCTGAGGCACAGACTAGCCTTGGCTTGATCCACAGGGACAAGACTCTGGAGCAAAAACCACAGCACAGTTTTCTCCTCTGAAGTAAGATGTCTACCTTTTGTTTATTAGTATCCATTTGACTGTGGGCTGCCCCCTAGTGGAGGTCGGTGGGTCTGAGAAGCCAAGTACAGTTCTCCCAAGAAGGGAGTAGGGGAGACTGTGAACTCAAAATAGCAGTCAACACTCAGAACAGCTAGACCTTTGATGCATGGACCCTGCAAAGGCCATCTGAGTAGGGCAATAATCAACTTCTATCACACCCGTATCATCCTTACACATTCATGTATCTCTCTAATGCACTTTCTCTACTCTTCTAGACCCTGAGTTCCTTAAATCTGGGGCCAGATAGAACAAATCAGGGTTGATCAGGTCCTACTCTGCTTTTTTACCTCCAGCAGTAGCACAGTGTTTCAGACAGGATAATCTACATGTTTAATGACCTGAAATAAGCAGGAAGAAAATGAACCTGCAATACTAAAAAGGGAATGTCAATAGGAAAAAGGCCTAAAGTCTGTTTTTACTTTTGCATTCCTGAGGTAGTTGGTGGAAGGTTGACTTTTTTTTTTCTTATTTTTTTTTTATTTTTAAAATTGACATAAAATGGTATGTATTTATCAGGTACAGTATGATGTTTTGAGGTATTTATCATCAGGGAAATGTAAGTCAAAACCACAATGAGATATCACCTCACTCCTGTTACAATGTCTATTATTAAAAAGACAAAAGATCCTCATGTTGGTGAGGATGTGGAAAAAAGGGAACCCTTGTGCATTGTTGGTGAAAATGTAAACTATTGTAGTCACTATGGAAAACACGATGGAGACTTCTCAAAAAATTGAAAATAGAACTACCATATGATCCAGCAATCCCACTACTAGGTATTTATCCCAAGCAAATGAAATCAGCATGTTGAAGAGATGTTTGTTCTTCCACATTTATTGAAACATTGTGCACAATAGCCAAGATATGGAATCAACGTAAGTGTCCATCAGAAGATGAGTAGCTAAAAATATATATATAGCATCTATATGCAATGGAATACTGACCTGTTGACAACCAGATAAAGATATGTGCATGCATGCATCCATTCATCAAGCATTTATTCAGCACCTACTATATACCAGGCACTGGAGTTTAAAAGCTGTATATATTATGCTTATGTCCTCAGAGAAGTTACATCACATTCAAATGAATAAGACATCTGATTTTTACCAACTTATTTATTGAGGGCTCAGCTTCTAGAACCTGTGAGAGCTACCATGCTGAATAATTGATGCTACCCGCCCATCAGCCCTTAGATTCAGAAAGGGAAATGGGCGTACACACAAAAAAATTCTTATACTTGATAAACTGTTATATGTAAAATAAACTGAATTCAACAGTGTGACATATTTTCAGTGCATGATGTAATTTGTTCACCCGTTCAGTTATTCATTTGTTCATTTCTTTTTTGATCAAATATTTAATAAGGGCCTATTGTATACTAAACACCAGAAGCACTTGGTATAAAGTATTGAATAAGGCAACACAATTCATACATTTGCAGCTTACAGACTAACAGGAAAGACAAATATTCTAGAGATACTCATAAGTAAATGTATAATGACAAGCTGCAATAACCCTGCGAATGAAGAAAACCAAGTATCATGAAGCAAGATAATGGGCAAGACCCTGAGTTGGCTTAAGGAGTTATCGAAAGCATCTCAAATTTACCTTTTTTGTTTGTTACGAATGAAAAATAGGATAAACAAGCAAAGAGAGAGAAAAAGAGTATTCCAGACGAGGGGAAGAGAATCACAAAGTTTCTGATGTTGGCTTGCATTTCCCACCGGAGTACAGAAAATTGGAAAATGGCTGGAGTGAGGTCTCAAGGGCCAGATCATGCTTTACTTTGCAGGCCTCATTAAGATATTTGAATTTCATTCCTAATATTAAAGGAGGCCACCAGAAAGTTCAAGCATAGGAGTGACTTGGTCTGATTTGTGCTTTTAAAAGGATTCGTCTATTAAAGTGGAGAATGGGTTGGAGAAAAACAAGACTGGGATGTGAAAAAAAAGACTGTTGTCCAGTAGTCAAATGAGAGTGGCTTAAAGTAGGCAGGAGAGATTTAATATATATGTTCAGGGTTGAGTGGATGAACAAACCAGGGAGATGGATTGAAGATGAGGCATGAAGAAGAAGAAATATAAGAATAATTTCAGATTTGGGGGCTTAAGCAACTGGGTAGATGAAAGAACTATTAGCTGAGATGGAGAAGAATGGAGTAGAGATTAATTCTGCCTAATAAAAGGCCCTTTGGGGTATCCCAAGAAGGTCCATTGCGATAGGGAGTAACTGGACAGGAGTTTGAAAGAAGAACATTTAAAAAGGTTAATATGGGAAAAGGGTGGTTGTTCTAGGCAGAGAGAACAACGTGAACAAAAGCCTGAGGATGCAAGAGTGCGTGACTTGGAGAATGGCAGTAAGAGTATGGCATTGCATATGCAAAGTTGCACAGTGTGGGGATGTTGTTTTCAACATACAAGATTGAAAAGTTAGTAGACATGAGGAATCAAAGTATTTGAAATTAATCCTGTATAAAAGACAAATGTTGAAGGTTTTGAGGCAGTGGAATAACATGTTCAGACCTGTTTTGTTGTTGTTGTTGTTGTTGTTTTTTAGGAAGATCTTCAGAATTTGTGGAGTTCTATAAGAGAGATAAAATAGTCAGTGGCGGAGAAAGAGACATTTTGGGAAAATTGAAATATATGCAGTCTTTTTTTAGCATCTCTAACAGATCCGTTTAAGAATATGAGCATACATTATGTATAATTTGGGTTGTTTTTAAAAAGATCATGTTTGTTATATATAGAGCTGCTGAGGCCTGGGCTACTCTTGAAATAGATTTTATTTGCCCATTAAGATGATGGTGGGGGGAGGGTCTGAGGGCTACCCACAGGTCAACATATTGCCTTGTCAAATCTTGTCATTTCCAACCTGAATTGTCATACCTCTTTTATAATTGAAAAAGGCAAAGTCCGTTTTGCTTTTGTTTGTGGGTGGACTGCTGTTTTGACCATTAAGGTGTGCTTTGATCAAAGAAGCAAATTAAGAAAAATGCAACTGGGAAATTATGGGACAATACATACTATTCATGGTGCGGAATTATAAAAACATATATGTATACATATGTATAAATAATTTTTCTGTTTTTGCTTCATCTGTACCTTATACATGTGTTTTTTAAAAATCAAAGAAATGTCTTAGACCAGGAGTCAGTAAAATTTCTCTGTAAAAAGCAAGATAATAAACATTTTAGGCTTTGTGGGCTATATGGTCTCTGTCACAACCACTCAACTCTGCCTTGTAGTGCAAAGCTGCCATAGACAATATATAAACAAATGAATATGATTGTGTTCCAATAAACTGTATTTACAAAAACAGGTGGTGAGTCACAGTTTGCTAACCCTTGTCTGAGACCCCCTAATCTGAAAATATAATAAGGGTTCATTTTGGCTACCTTTAAATATCTACCTCTGTGTTTATATAACATACAGAGTTTACACAGCATTGTTATATCTGCTTATCACTTACAAAGGTTGTTCAGTTTAATTTATTCATGTGCAATAGAATCAGTACCCAATAAAACTAAACCCCAGGTACGGCAGCCCTTTGTTTTAATCAAAGTTATAAAAATTTGTTACCAAATTTTGATTTATTTTTGTTTATCCCAGTTTTGATTTGTCTTGAGTGTATTTATTTATTTATTTATTTATTTATTGAGACAGAGTCTCCCTCTGTCACCCAGGCTGGAGTACAGTGGCGTGATCTCGGCTCACTGCAGTGTTCAAGTCATTCTCCTGCCTCAGCCTCCCGAGTAGCTGGAATTACAGGTGTGCACCACCATGCCAAGCTAATTTTTGTATTTTTAGTAGAGAGGAGTTTCACCATGCTGGCCAGAGTGGTCTCAAACTCCTCACCTCAAGCCATCCACTCCCCTTGGCCTCCCAAAGTCCTGGAATTACAGGCATGAGCCACTGTGCCTGGCCTGTCTTAAGTGTTTTTAAACTTTCTGTGTGATAATTACTAAATTAACCCCCTCAGATCAAATTATCACTCACCCTACAACAGGAAGGAAAGAAAGAAGCAGCAGGAGGAAGAGGAAAATGAGAACAAGGAAGACTTGATGAAGATAAAGAGGAGGAGGCACTACTTTTTAAATTTTTTTGGTTACAAATCATGGTCCAACCTACAGAAGGGAGAAAATATTTGCAAACTATCCATCCAACAGTGTTCTAATATCCAGAGTCTATAAGGAACTTAAACAAAACAAGAAGCATAAAACAAACAACTGCATTAAAAAGTGAGCAAAAGACATGAACAGGCACTTCTCAAAAGAAAACACATATGAAATCAACAAACATGAAAAACTGGTTAGTATCATTAATCATCAGAGAAATGCAAATCAAAACCACAGTGAGATATCATCTCATACCAGTCAGAATGGCTACTATTAAACAGTCCAAAATTAACAGTTGCTAGCGAGACTGCAGAGAAAAGTGAATGCCTATACATTGCTGGTGGGAAAGTAAACTAGTTCAGCCACTGTGGAAAGCAGTTTGGAGATTTCTCAAAGAACAAAACAGAAGTACTATTTGACCCAGCAATTTCATTGCTGAAGGAAAATATATTGTTCTTCCAAAAAGCCACATGCACTCATATATTTATTATAGCACTATTCACAACAGTAAAGACATGAAATCAATCTAAGTGCCCATCAATGATGGAATGAATAGAGAAAATGTGGTGCCTATACACCGTGGACTACTCTGCAGCAATAAAAAAAAGAATGAAATCGTGTCTTTGCAGCAACACAGATGCAGTTGGAAGTCATTATCCTAAGCAAACTAAAACAGAAACAGAAAACCAAATACCACATGTTTTCTGTTATAAGTGGGAGCCAAACATTGGGTACGGATAGACATGGAGATGTCAACAATAGACGCTGAAGACTAATGGAATGAAGAGGGAGGAAGTGGGGCAAAAGTTGAAACATTAACTGTTGGGTACTATGCTCACTATCTGGGCAATGGGATCATTTGTATCCCAAAACTCAACATCACATAATATATCCATGTGACAAACCTGCATATGTACCCCCTGAATCAAAAATAAAAATGAAAATCATTTTAAAAAAGAACTCATGGTCCAGGCTCTGTGCCAAAAGTTTGCAAATATTATTAATTCCCTCACCAAAACCATAAAGTTATTATCACGATTTAAATATTGACAAGAAGACTTTTAGGTGTGATTTCTTTACAATCAGTCACTAGGACAAAAATGTGAATGCAAACAGTTTATCTAAAAGGCAACCCCAGGAAATAATGTGAAGAAATGAGCAAGAGGCCCACGAAAGGGAAGAAATAATAGATGTGTTATTGAGCAGGCCACTGACACTAAATTTCTCCGGAGACCGTTTTAGAGACTGTGAAGATCACACATTGTAACTGTCCAACTGAGGATCAAAGAAGCTGGAGTATTTGACCATCCACTCCCGTCCCTTATGGGTTAAGTTGGCTCCTGGGTCATTAAGCCCTTGGATTTTCCCTTCAGCTCTACATGTGGGCTGAAATCATTCATGTAACAAGAGAACACCTTTAGGGAGAGACAAAGAGATACTGGAGGTAGGAAACTGATGGTTATGTACAGGAATTGTCCCCTAACCTTTCAGATGACCTCTGGCATGGGCCAAGGTGATGCAAATGGGGTACCAGCAGTATATGCTACACACACTGAGGCCAAAGTCTCCAATGCCTGATGCTGTATTCCTGTCTCATATCCATTATTTATTCCTGCTTTGTTCTCACTCAACACTGTTATTGTTTAGTCCTAAAGCTGAGGGAAAGCGGGAGTCCATCTCCAGGATGGCTTTTAACTAATAATTCTCCTAGTTTTCCCAGGAGCTTTCTTTTCCCAGTATGTCAGAGCCTACTCTTAACACAAAGACACTGGTTTGCGTCCAGTCTGGCATGGTAAATGTTAGTGGCAAAGAAATCAAAGCTAAGTAGTTACAGTCCACTAAATCACTCCCAGCCTGTTGTTTACCTTCATGGAATACAGATGCAAGATTTACTAGGTAGCAAACATCAGTAGACACTGTGGCTCACAAGTCATATGCTGGCTATTTTAACAGCAATGGGAAATTTTCTTTGTTTGGAACCTTGGAAGTAGACACCCAGGTGTGGGGAAAAACATTTAGAAAAAAAATTAAGTGCTTTATAAAGTGTTAGTATAAATTAAGAAAAATAACTGACTACTTTTTTTTAAAAACACACCTTTCCTCTCTGTGCTTTACATCCATCTTCCAGAGTAGGAGTCAGCAGGGGACTGATTTATTTATAGCACGTGGGCTAACATATGGGAAAAGCATAAGGCCTTGTTTCTATGTTCTTCCAGAGGGCAGATCCAGAAATGGGGGTGGGGAAGTGGGGGGAGGAGAAGCTCCAATAAATGATTGAACCCAATACAAGGAAAAACTTTCCAGCAGTTAGCACTCTCTAATACTAAAGCTTTACTGCCTCGTGAAGCAGTGAGCTCCCGACTAATGAAGGTGCAAGATTTTCATTTGTTGCAATCAGAATAGTGGCAGCTATGGCACTGGATGAAAGCTGAGAAGAGATAACCCTTGAAATAATAGTCTCTCAAGTCCAATAGCCTGTGCTCAATCTTGGCCCTGTTACTGTGAATCACTCTGACCTTTATTCTCTAATCTGTAAAACGGGAATAATGATAGTATATGTTCTCAGGATTGCTTCGTGAATTTCCCAACATAATGCATGTAAAGGGTCTAACCATAGTAATCATTTAATTGATATACTGTTGTTATCAAGGAGCTCACAAGGGAGGGCTTTGCATAGAAATTCTCTCAGCAAACACATGCTGAGCACTATCTTTATTTTAGGATCATGCCAGACACTGAAATTCAGAAATGGATACACTGGGTTCTTTTCCACAAAAATCTCCCAGGGTGCATGTGTTTGTGTACAGGGATGTCCTAAGGGCTTGTTAGTCCAGGGAGACCTCCTGGCCTGGGTCTCAGGAAGTGGTCCATCTGGCTGAATCCCAGCAACTCTTCCTGGGAGAGAGTATGTCTTGTGGGTAAGGGAAATAGGAGAGTCACATGATTCCATGCTGTTTCTAGATGGGTAGCAGACACAGTGAACTCCAGCGGAATGCAGGTAATCAGGGAAATAAATCCCAAATGTTTTTTCCAGTACAATTAAAACGGGTGCTAAAATAAGCTTTACAGGTAAAAAGAAGTCTCAAAAAGTTTGTCAGTGTGCATGGGGTTAGCTTTTTTCAGAATTAGGAACACAATCATTAAAAAAAAGCAAAGAACTACAATTTATTGAGCACATACTAAATACCAGGCATTGCCCTAGACACTTTCTATGCACCGCAATACTTAATCTGTTCAATAGCCTTGTGAAATAAGTACTACTATTATTATAACCATTTTGTAGAAGAAGAAGAAGAAGAAAACAGGCCTGAAGAGATTAAATTACTCACCTGGGATCACAAGGTACACAGGTGGAGAGACTCCCAGGCTAATTATTTGCCCTGGAGGGAAGGACTGATGGAGTAACAGTCATTTGCTAGCCATTCTCCCTAAGCCAGAAACAGTACTGGCTGCAACTTCTGGGCTTTATGGGAACAGCTGAGCACTCTGGAACTGAGAGCTGCTGCTGACTTGTTTTTGCTGCCTGTGGTTCCCTGTCTGTAATCTGGAACCATACGTGTCTACAAAACTGCTCTGAGATAAATAATAAAAATGGGGAATGGGAAAGGAGGTGGCAGATGCCATGGAAACACAGGAGTCTTTGTATGACTTGATTTGGAGGAGTGACATTCATAAAGGTGTGTGAAATGGGAGCATATTCCTGTGACACCATGTGGAAGCGGGAAGATTACAGGTGAGACCCCCAGTTCAAAGCAGTAGCCAGTGGACCTGGGTGGAGGCATAGAAAAAAACCCAGGATTCGGCCGGGTGCGGTGGCTCACACTTGTAATCCCGGTACTTTGGGGGGCCGAGGCGGGTGGATCACAAGGTCAAGAGATGGATATCATCGTGGCCAACATGGTGAAACCCTGTCTTTACTAAAAATACAAAAATTAGCTGGGCGTGGTGTCGTGAGCCTGTAGTCCCAGTTACTCAGGACGCTGAGGCAGGAGAAGCATTTGAACCCGGGAGGTGGAGGTTGCAGTGAGCCAAGATCGCGCCATTGCACTCTAGCCTGGGCCACAAGAGAAAAACTCCATCTCAAAAAAAAAAAAAAAAAAGAGAGAGAGAAATAGCCCAGGATTCATAGATCCAAATTCGATGTTATTTTCTGGCTGTATGATCTCGGACAAGTCATTTAACTTATCTTGATTTCAACTTTCATTTGAGTATCAATACTGACTTCCTAGGATTGCTATAAAGATTAAATGAGCTAATGATGCAATGTGCCAGATATCAAATAAAACATTTCAGGTGATTAACAGTATCTGACTCTGTGTGACTTTGGATTTATTATTCTACCTGTCTCAATTGAGGTTTATCCAACACACACAAAAAAAATGGGCCAGAACTCAACTCTGTTTTTCTGACTTGGCAGCTGAGTTAAGGTGGGAATAGTAACCTCTGCCAACTTCAGCTGGGTCTGACCTTGTGGAAAATCAAACAAACAGAATTGTTTTCCAAATCCCTACAGGGAGAAGCGTGTGTAGGGGTCATTCTTGCTCTGTCAACTATTGGCTTTCTTTCCTGGACATTTTAAAAATATATTTCGCTGGTAAAACAAAACTCACTGGTGTCCAACAGAAAAGAAGGGGGCACAAAGAGGCTGTCACTCTCCTCTCCTTTATTAGGAATGCTCATTCAGTCCTGCTGATGAGAAAGCAGTATATCGGTGTTAGAAGGTTAGCAGCTGCAACGGTAGCGATACCTAGGGTCTCCCAGAATATTCTGGCCCCAGCCTTGTAAACAGGAGCAGAGCCAAAATGAAGTCTGGATGCAGACAGGAGAAAAGGACATTATGGTTGTATGGTAGAGTTTCTTTGTGTGGCCTAATGGTCTTAAATGCATTGACTGATGTTTGACAGCTGCTCAGATCCTTCACACTTCTACCTAACCATCTCCTCCCATTTCTTCACTCTCCGCAAATAAAAGCAAACATAAAATGGTCTTGTTAATATAAAATCAATGAACTGTCAGCAGATATATAATAGAGACACTATCTTGAGCACGTGAGCAATGACCATGCCACTCTTTTTCCCAAAGCTGTGTGGTCTTGGAAACGTGACTAATCCTTGGAGTCTCTGTTTTTTTCCCACTATACAATGAGGGTGATGCTGCCTACTTTGAAAGGTCATTATGAGTATAGAGACTTCCCACCAATTATGAATCAATAAATATGTGTTACACATTATTCTAAGGGCTGAGAAGCAGTGGTGCAAAAGACAAAATTATTGTCCCTAAGAAGCCTATGTTCTTGTAGGCAAGTTGGACAATAAAAACATAAACAAACACAAATTTGAGTTCCTAAGACAAGTTCTTCAGGAGATAAACAGTCACGTGATACAGAATGATGAGGGGTGTCCCTTTAGTTAAATGGTTAGAGAAAACCTTTGAGAAGCTGCTATTGGGGTGGAGAAGGTATAGGCTCTGTAAATAATGGAGAAAAGGACATTCTCGGGAAAAGGAATAATTAGAAATGCCAGAAAGTGGGAAGAAAATTTGGAATATTTGAGAGTTTTTGCTAGAAGGGAGAGAGTAAAGAAAAAGCTGGAGAGAGATGAGGAGCGATCTTACAGCTTTAGCTAGAGAGAGTGATTGCCCGACAGCCTGTCAGCTCCAACGCTGAAAGCTCAGTGAAGAGCATTCTTGTTCAAGTTTGGGTGTGGTGTGCATCTCTAAATCAGTTAACCATGGCCAAAGGGTCAGGTTTATATCAAAAAATGTAGCTCCATTGGGAATCTTACGGACGAAGTGAGGGAAGAATGTAGTTCTCAGAACAAAAGGACGGCACTGTTTCCGGAAATTAAGGGAGAGCAGCTGGTGATTAAAATGAGAGTCACTTGCTGCACCAGGTTCTTGTGTCCAGAGAAATTTGATTTTATGGCTGCCTCTTGAGGTAGGTTGGGCAGATAATCTATCTCCGTTTTAGGATAGAAGAATCATGCTTCAGAGGCTGCAGAATCTTGTCCAAAGTTGCATAGGTTAAAGGAGGCCCAGCGAGACAAGGAATCAGTTTTCAGATGTACATCTTAAGACACTTTCCTTCCCTAATTTTTATTCATTTACATGTTTATTGACTATTTACTATGTTCTAATAGCTGTTGTCTTCCAAAGGGATTCTGTGTTCAAAGAACTTTGAAAAAACTAAACTACTATCTTCTGGCGATTCTCAAATTATGTTAACATAAATAAACACACCTCTTGCAGCACGGCATTTATTAAAATGTCTTCGACCACTGAACTTGCTTTCTTCTATGAGAAATGTTAATCTAAGTTTCCTTTAGTTATCTTCTATTCATTTGAAAATTATATGTCAAACACCTACTGTAAAGTATAAAAGAAAGAACAAGGAGATGAAATCAGAAGTCTTGTTTAAATCCAACCTCTGCTGCATGATCTTAGGCAAATCATCTATTATCAGCACACTGGCTCCCTATATCATTATCTACAAAATGATGAGGGTTAGACCAAATAATAAAATCTCTTCCTGCTCTGATAGTCAGTAATTATATTTTTATTCTCCAGTGCTGCAAAAGTTACAGACAAGAAGAAATATGACTCCTGACTTTAAGGAATTTATGCTTCATTTGCAAAAGGAGGATGTGCGCGCACACATGCACACCCATGGGGCCCAGATAGTAAATGTATGATTATATAGTTCTAATTTTATGCAACCTTGCTCATCTCAAGTGAGAGTAAGGATAATGTTGTTTGTTTGTTCTGTGAGGAACACAGTGACACAGAAAGGTTAAACCATTTTCCCAAGGTCACACTATATTTAATAGCAATTGCTGGTGCCACAGGTGTCCACAGAAGTTTGGGGCATCAACAAGTTAAACCATCCATTAGCACAGAATTTATGTTGTTTGGAAGAATGCAAAAATGAACCAAACAACAGTTAATATTTTCATAAGACTTTACAGTTTACAAAGAGCTTTGCTTGGACATATTATACCCATTTTACCCTGTCGCATATGTATATTGTTATGGCCTATATATTTGTGCAGATAGAAAGCTATAGTCAGAGGGTTTAAACAACTTGTGCAAAGCTACTGAGTGGACCACTTCTATTTCATTGCATAGATGGCTATTTCCATTTTTGTGGTTTCATTGGCTAGAAACTTTGCATTCCTAGATCTGAAAGTTGAGCAGGGATGATCTCCTTACTATATTGAAATTTTATTACCTCAAACCAGAATGGGATATTAGATACCACCTCTGTTTTCCTTCTTACACTGATAATCTGAATATTTTTACTCCCAATTTTGTTTTGGTAGCTGGAATATTAGAGATGGAAAGGGAATAAAGTATATTAAAGACATAACTCATCTTGGTAAATACTTGGCAAGTCACTCACTTGGCATTTGTTCTTTGATGTCAGGACACAAAATACACAAACACCTTAGCTACTACCTTAATCCTCTACCCTTAGTTTCCTGTAAAAATAATTCTCATACAACTATCTGCAAAATGAATACTACACAGAAGACAGCTTATCTGGAAGTCAAACATCTTTGGTTCCTGCAATTCAAGGGCAATGGAGTCTTGCTTGATTTACTACTTTGAACCTGAATTTTTAAGTCTGTGAAATAGAAGTAATTTTGATATTTTCATAATCAATTGCTATTACAAAGATCAGCAAAATAACACTTGAATGTACATTTGAATCTTCCAGGAGAGATGTATACATGAGGAAATATTGCTATAAGGATGACTATTATATGAATAGTGTTCAAGGAAAATAATCATACAAGAGCTGAAATTTTATCTTAACAAAATAAAGATTGTTCTTAAAAGTCAAACACCAAAGTACAGACAGTGACTTGCTGTACAGAATTCTTCTTTGTTATTGTAATTGTTGAGATGAAATTTGACCTGTGTTCAAGAGAGACTGTAACGAGACATTGGAGTCAGGATGTGCAGAAAACAGCAAACAGCAAAGGAGAGTGATGTGAAAGAGAGAAAATAAATGATAGACGAATCAGGATTGTATAGATCAGCCTCTAGGTGAATCAAATCCTTTCACCACAACTTCCATGTCATATCTGGGTAAGCACACATTGTCAGTTGTCAAGGTCACGTGTGCTCCCCAACCTTGGCTAGTGTACACCAGTCACAGCTTCTAAGCTCTGACAATGGGGAAGAGTTTAATGGTAATATTCAAATGTTGCTGTTGTAGCCAAGCATTGTGAGCAATCCTACAGCAGCCAGAGGCAAGGCTCAGTGAGCACTCTCCAACTGGGACAGGATACTAAATCCCTGCCACACGCATACACACAAATGCTGGCATTTTGCAATTGCTTGCATTTTACCATTTTTGATATTCCAAAGAAAGCACTTCATCCAACTTCGGTATTTTATGTGAGAGCACATATGGACTCTGGGACAGATGTTGATTTTTCTGAATAAGTGGACTTTGGCAAGTCATTGCACTTTTCTGAATGTATTTTCCTTCTTTACAAAGATAATCCTGTCTTATCCCAAAGAGTCATTATAAATCAAAAGCTCTTGAAAAAGAGGTTGGTGACTTGCTAAGGCCAATCAGTAAGACCAGTGTCCAAGTCAACATTTGAAATTAGAAATTTCGGCAGCCAGTTTAATACTCTTTTCACTGTTTCTTCTAGGGGCCGGTATGAACCAAGTAAACATCCCAGAATGCAGAAAAGCCTGTACTTTTCTGTCAAAATGATAGTTAGGCATGCTTTTATGAGTCCCTACTATGCCCACCAGATTAGTGGAACTAAAAGGTTTTATGCCAAATTGACTACAAAAGTTGAGGCTAGAATACCCATCACACAAAATAAAGCTGAAAAACATAAGCCTCCAACTGCTCCTACAGGTTATGATTTCTACAATGCTGCACATGTAGGGAGGAAAGAGGAAACAGACATAGCCTTACAATCAAGAAATAATCAAAGCCCCTACTGACTTGATTCCACATCAGAAGAACTTCTAAGTTAATGCTTTTCAGGCTCTCTGTGTTGAAAGAACAGAGTATACTTTTCATCACAGACTTTTTTTTGGAAAGTAAAATTAAAGTGAATTGAAAAATGAAATAAAAGCACATGTAAACTATAAGAACAAATATTGTTGTGTTAGATTTGACAGAAATAAAATGACTTTGTCAAATTGATATAAAAGTTGCAAGAGTATTTGTCTAAATTTCTATGCTTATCTCATCATATATTGCAAACAGTTAGTGGATCAACACCAGTCTGCGGACCACATTTTGAATAGTATTGCTCTATGCCACTGCAAAGTAGAAGCCCATCACCAACTTTCTGGACTGGGAGCCCTGGAGAAAGGGGTGCAAGTAATTTCAAGACCATAACATGCTATATGATTTACATATGTTGTGTGTATTGTTGGTTTCCTCCCTCTGGAATGTAAGCTCCATGTGGCAAGGGTTTTTGCATGTTTTGGGAACTAGATATCCCCAGAGTTTAGAATAGGGTCTAGTGCATAGTAGCCACTCAAAGAACATATGAATATAAGTGCATGGATTACACAAGCAGGGATGAGGGAAGAGATAGAGAGGAAAACAAAAAGCAAAGCAAAATATATACACACACAGGCCCTTTCTCATACAAGAAGCGTTAATACTAAGAAAGTTAGCTGATAAAATGAATAATCAAAATGTAAATTCATCATGAATTAAATTAATTATGTAACATGTTTGACCAAGATTTATAATAAGAATACCCAAGTTGACCACAGAGAAAAATACATGAATCACAGGCAGATATTAGAAAACAAGCAAAGGAAAATTCAAAATTTTAAAAATGTATAATTAATTATGTAAATAAAAAACTATAAATAGTGGAATAAGCCCCAGTTAAAAAACAGTAAAAAAGAAAAAAACTTGGAATAGAATAATAAGGACCTCATCCAAAATTCTCCACATAGAAACAACTAAGAAAAATAAGAGGAAGTAGATACCAAAGATAGTTTGAGAAGCTCCAATTTAGGCCCTGTAGGAGTTGCAGAATACTCAACAGACAAAAAGGAAGGAGAAATATTTAAAAAGGTAATTTTTGGCTTTTTCCAGAACTGAAGAAACAAAGTTTCACAAATCAAAAATTTTACACACAATTGATTGTAACAAATCAACACCCACTCGTTGCGTAAAACAGTAGAACAAGGACAAAAATATTGTCTTAAAAGTTACCAGCGACAAAAAATACAGTGACCACAGTGGAACAGAATATATACTGACAAGACATTGTTTTTCCTCTTTGGTAATGAAACTGAGGCAGGAGAATACGATCTGGAGGCAGGGAACATAAGGCCGATTCACACTGACTTCCTAGAACTAAATCAAATGGAAACACTTCAGCTATGACAGGAAATATTCTCTCTATTTACAAAGGGCTTACACTGACTAAAAGATTTTGTAACTTTACTTCATCCTCTCCATTTACATAGGGTGTACACCAAGTCAGCAATGGACCAAGTGACCCCTAGTGGATATTTAAACCCCCACAAATTCTGTAACAGGGCCCTTGAGCCCCTATGCTCAGGCCCACTCCCACTCTGTGGAGTGTACTTGGATTTTCAATAAATCTCTGCTTTTGTTGCTTCATTCTTTCCTTGCTTTGTTTATGCATTTTGTCCAATTCACTGTTCAAGATGCCAAGAACCTGGACACCCTCCACCAGTAACAAACCACCATTAAAAAATTGTAACTGGGACAGTGAAAGAGAACTGACCCAACCAAACTGCATCTTGCTTCTAACCTCCAAGTCGTCCTTGTTCAATCCTGGGCATAGGCTGAACTAACTTTGAGAGGAACTTAGTTTATAGTTTAGCTTTGAAACAAAGATGGTAACAGCCCTTTCCTGAAACAAACCCACTTCTTCTCTGGGGACTAGACTGCCTTTGTGGTACTAGCAAATTAGTCAAAAGATTAGAAATTACGGTTTAGGAGTCATACAGCTGGAGACTATAAGATTCTAATCTTCCCCAAATTGCTTGTGGGGATAATATCACTATTGTAAAGCCTGTGCTTGAGATATTTTGCAGACCCTGCACTTGATGGATCAGCTGGCACCCCCCAGATTGATAAACTGGCTCGTCTAATCTTGAGGTCCCCACCCAGGAACTGACTCAGCACAAGAGGACAGCTTCGACTCCCTATAATCTCACCTTTGATCTGACCAATTAGCACTCCGACGGACTCACTGGCCCTTCATCCACCAAATTATCCTTAAAAACTCTGATCCTCAAATGCTCAGACATACTGATTTGAGAATAATAAAACCCTGGTTTCCCACACAGCCAGCTCTGTGTGCATTACTCTGTTGCAATTTCCCTGTCTTGATAAATCAGCTCTAGGTAGGGACAAGGTGAACCTGTTGGGTGGTTACAATAACAGTAGTGCCCAAAGACCAAGCAGTAAATATCTCATTGTATTGAAGGAAGGCTTTTTATATCTAGCTAAACTATTAGTCATGTTTAAAGGCAAGATAAAGTATTTTTTTAGAATGCAAAGACTAAGTGAACTTAACAATTTTAGTTTATTGCTGAAACAAGTAAAACGCATTTCAAAAAAGAAGAAATGTGAACCTCAAATGAAGATGTAAGATACAAGAAGCAATGGCAAAAGATTTAAAAAAGGCAAATGTCTGTGAGCACAGAAGTTAATATCAGTAAATTTAATTAGCTTTTGAATGTAAAATTAATAATTATGTTCATGTGACAAATGTAAAACAAAGTCCAAACGATAAGTATAATAATGGGGATTCGTGTGTAGTGGCAAGTCACGTTTATTCATATAACTAATAATTCCTAAAATATCATAAGGGAACAGTAAACACAGAAACTATATCAATCCATGAGGAATCAAAAGAAGAAAGGAAAAAATGATGACAGAAGTAAGCCTAACTATATCTGTAATCTCAACTAAAGTGAATAAAATTTTCCATTATAAGATATATTATCTGACTGAATTTTAAAAATCCAGTTACTATATTTCTTAAAGAGATTCACTTAATACAAAAATCACATGAAAAGTCTGAAAAGAAAATGACATGCTATGCAAATACTAAACCAATGAAAATGAGGTGATAATACAGGGAGAAAATAATTCATACCAGCAAAATGAAATCCAAGACAAATACATTACGAGAGATAAAGAAATATATTATTTAATAACAACATTTTAAAAAATACTCACCAGAGTAAATATAAAATATGGATGCACTTAACAACATACCTTAAAATAGAAAAGCAAAATTTGTATCATTTGCAAAATTGGGAAACACTCTATTGTAAGTGGGAAATTTTTAAATATCTTTATTGGAAACTGATAGAATACATAGACAAAAATAGTAAACAAATTTAACCAGCTTTATTATATATGTGTGTACATATTCCTATATATACATGCTATATTCAAAAATTGATCATATAATTTTTCTAAAATAAAGTACACATATATGTACAACATACATAGACATTTATAATATATGCAGTCATCAAGAATAAAAAATATTTTGAAGACTTGATATTGGCAGGGCACGGTGGCTCACGACTGTAATCCCAGTACTTTGGGAGGCCGAGGCGGATGAATCATGAGGTCAGGAGTTTGAGACCAGCCTGGCCAACATAGTGAAACCCCATCTCTACTAACAGTACAAAAATTAGCCAGGTATGGTGGCACGCTCCTGTAGTCCCAGTTATTCAGAAGACTGAGGCAGGAGAATTGCTCGAACCCAGGAGGTGGAGGTTGTGGTGAGCCGAGGTCACACCACTGCACTCCAGCCTGGGTGACAGAGCGAGACTCCATCTCCAAAAAAA
>NW_012101987.1:1155723-1156388 GCF_000951045.1 Mandrillus leucophaeus | reverse complement strand
TCTCTGTGACATGAATAAGTTTAAGGAAAAGTGCTGTGCCTTGATATGCATATGCAAACATCTCCATAAACCCTTTTAGTGCATAAAGAGCAGCATTGTGCTAGCAAGTCCCACCTTTCACCCTAAGGCAGTTTTCTCTCATCTTAGTAAACAGAGCATAGATGTTCCATTGCCCAGGGATGGGCAGGAGAGATGCTTTTCTCTATCTTAACTGCCAAGAGGCCTTCTTTCCTCCTATATTAATCCTCCTCAGCACAGACCCTTCATGGGTGTCAGGCTGGGGGACGATTAGGTATTTCCCTTCCCACGAGGCCATATTTCAGACTATCACATGGGGAGAAACCTTGAACAATACCTAGATTTCCTAGGCAGAGGTCCCTGCCATCTTTGGTAGTGTCCCTGGGTACTTGAGATTAAGAGAATGGTAATGACTTTTCACAAGCATACTGCCTTCAGGCACTTGTTTAACAAAGCACACCCTGCACAGCCCAAAATCTGTTAAACCTTGAGTCACCAGAGCACTTGTCTCTTGCAAGGACAAGGTTGGGGGTAGGGTCATAGATTAACAACATCTCAAATACAGAACAAAATGGAGTCTCTTTTGTTTACTTCCTTCTATATAGACATGAAAGGAATGAGGCACATCCCCCATATATCTCCCAACT
>NW_012101987.1:1148636-1150643 GCF_000951045.1 Mandrillus leucophaeus | reverse complement strand
AAAAAAAAAAAAAAAAAGACTTGATATTAAATAGACTGCATTTTTTATTTACAATACAACTAATTTAGACATTGGCAATAAAACAGTATAAGTGTTTTGTTACTTTTCATCTGTTAACTATGATAAGGTAAGAAAAATGTTTTGGGGGGCAATGGTTTTCTCATGGATTGAACATTAGAATCACATGGGGAGGGAGGCTATAATAAATACTGATGCCTGGATTTCAGCCCCAGGGATTCTGAGGAAATTGGTCTCTGGAATATTTAACCTAGGGACTGAAATTTTTAAAAGTTCTGAAGGTGATTCTAATATGCAGTTTAAGCTGAGCTCCACTGATTGAGGGTCTAGCAATATTTCTACCATGTAAGTGTTACAGCCTTTAAAGATGAAATTAGAAAGACAAATGCTTTTCTTCTGTTCAAGAGTTATCAAGGAGATACAATCTTCACTGAAAGCCAGGAGGCTGGTGATGTAATCACCACAGCAGCTGTCAAAGTGCCTTCAGTCACTGTGACCACATTCCTCCATCTGTCTCTTATTTCCTTGGTTTATAATCAAGCACACATCTTAATTGACCCTTATACAGAAGACATCTAACTGTGTGCTGCTGTGGTCTCCATTTGTGAAGGGGTCTGAGTCAATCATTTTGCTCATCCTCTCATGGGAAATGAAAGTGGCAGACACACTGAAGCATATCTCTCTGGTCTAATAAGAAGGCCAGATGTGACCAGGCATAAAGCTCCCCCTGAAATGAGTGAGGTGGAGGGATATCCAAATGTTCTCGAGTTGGCCAAAAGTGAAGATTGTTGACTGAGATTTTCAGTAATAGAATTCTCTACGGTTTGATAAATTGCAAGTAATAAAATATAATGTATGAATATGTGGGCTTTGAAATTAGACAGATTGGGAACAAGTACCAGCTCAGTTAGTAATCAGCTATGTGACCATAGGCCTATCACTCTTTTTTTTTTTTTGTAAAATTCATGACATTTAAATGAGATGATGTAGAAAAAGTGCTTACCTCGGTGCCTGACACATAGTGATTGTGTGGTGTGTGGTGTGGTATTCATTATTATTGTTATTGTTACTCTTTAGTACTCTTCCAAAAATACATTCCATTTGGGTCATGCTGGCTTTCAGTTTTTGAAAGTTAACACATTCTTTCTTTCAGAAGAGGGGTATAGGATGGGCCAGGGACCATGAGACATATCTTAGAAAGGAGAAATATAAAAATTTAAGTCTGGAGAGGGAGAGAGAATTTAATACTAAAATGCCTCAGCAAAATCTATTTCCAGGTTTCTATGGGCCATGATCTTCCTTTAAAAATAGTCACTTCAACCGTACAAGATACTCTAAAGCATCAGGGTGGCAATTGGTAGATGATACTTTATTCATACATTACCTTAACCAAAGGGCTAGAAAAGCATTTAAACTTATAGTGGTTCAGAGCATGGTAGCAGAAAGCTATGATGCCATTTGTTCCCTGAAATTTATGTTCCCTTCCCCCACCAAGTTGTGGACAGACACCTACACATTCTCTTACTCCCTCCTCTAACATTACAACCTAGATACTGAGACATCATAATTCGCAGGTTTAATATGAGGCTAATATGTGATAATCTTCTTATAATCTATCCATTTCTGAGACTCCATTCTAAGTCTTCTTTCCTACTTTTGTTCAAAGCATCCTCTTTCCTCATTCATAAAGGCACAAGATAAATTGTTTTCCTCTGCTCCCCCATGAAGGCTTATCATTCATTGAATAACATCTCTTAATTGGACAATAAGTATTTGTTGAGTAGCTACTATGTACATGATGAAGGGGTGGCCTGCCCCTCCACACCTGTGGGTGTTTCTCGTTAGGTGGAACGAGAGACTTGAGAAAAGAAATGAGACACAGAGACAAAGTATAGAGAAAGAAAAAGTGGGCCTAGGGGACCGGTGCTCAGCATACAGAGGACCCACGCTGGCACCGGGTCTCTGGGTTCCCTCAGTATTTATTGATCA
>NW_012101987.1:1063086-1147661 GCF_000951045.1 Mandrillus leucophaeus | reverse complement strand
GTATAATGTTAACCAATTGTAATGCTGTAACCGAGAGAATTACCTTGTTCCCTGTAACTTTACATATCCTGTTTACATCGGGCTGTAAAAAGCAAGCACTCGCATTGTTCGAGGCCCTCCTGTATGCTGTGGAATGGAGGGACCAAGTTCGAACTTGTAGTAAAGATCCTTGCCTCTTGGCATTGACTCTGGACTCTGGTGGTCTTCTTTGGGGAATGAACGGTCTGGGCATAACAGACACAGTAACAGTCTGATCTCTCTTTCTTTTCCCCACACATTGTGCTATAAGTTAGGGGTATGGAAACCAAAATAGAGTCTCTGATCCCAAGAAGGCAGAATTTGGATTGACAAGTGGAAGAACGTCGGAAACAGGTGATGATGGCAATGCAGAAGACAGGAACCTAACCCAAACTGGAGGCAGAAAGCTTCCAGGGATTAGATAAAGTTGGCTTTGAGCTGAGGGATACGGAAGAATTAACCAAGTGAAGAGGATGAGGGTATCCCAAACAGAAGGAATAGGCTTTCAGAGGCCCAGGGAAGAGGGCAATGAAACTGATTTTTCAGCAAGGGGCCTGCTATGAAGTCCATGTGAAGGAAAGTTAAGGTGTTTAGGCATATCTCCGAAAACAATGAAACTCCACTATAGCTATGCTGTCTGGAATGGTGGAAAACAATGAAACTCCATTATAGCTATGCTGTCCAGAATGGTGGCCGCTAGAGTCATGTGACTATTGAGCATTTGAACATTGTCTACTTGAAATGTACTGACACTGTAAAATGCACATTGGATTTCAGAGACTTAGTACTAAAAAATATTTCACTAGTAATTTTATTGATTACATATAAACGATATTTTAATGCACTGTGTTAAAACTATTATTAAAATTAATTCTACCTGTTTTTCTTTACTATTTAAAATGCAGCTACTAGAAGAATTAAAATTACATATGTGGCTTGCATTTGTGGTTTATATTCTATTTCTTTTGACTTCATTGGAGGCTTTTGAAAAAGAATATGTGACCAGATTTAACAATATTATTCAGAGCTGGATTTTCATTAATATAATAAATAGACTGTTTAATAGAGAGAAACACTGAACACTAAAAGCACTTTCATTAAAGTTGAAAACAAAAAAATCCACCATCAACAAAACCAAAACCAAAATTCTTTCAATTATTATTTAATATTTGTAACAGAAGGAGCTAGACAATGTCATGGGACAAAGCAAAGAATCAAAGCTATACATATTGGAAATGAAAATAATAGAGATAAGATGATCTCTATTACAGATAATATAATTATACACTTGGAAAACCTAACAGAATAAAGTGAAAACTATCTCAACTAATTAGAGAATTCAATAAAGTTGATGAGCACAATCTTAATATACTGAAATCAGTAACTTTCATAAAAACAAATAAACATTTAGAAAATGCAATGAAAGAAAATACTTTATTTACAATATCAACAAATAAAAAATGCCAAAGATCTGTATGAAGGGAAACTGTAAAATACTCCAAAAGGCCTGAACAGCTGGAAAGACAGACCATGTTACTGAATAGGAAAACTCAATATTTTTTATCAAACTTTTTATTTTGAGATAACTATGGATTCACATACGGTTGTAAGAAATAATACACAGTGTTCCCAGGTATCCTTTACCCAGTTTCCCTCAATAATAATGTGTTACAAAACTGTAGTACAGTGTCACAAACAGGAAATCGATATTGCTACAGTCAAGACACAGGACATTTCCATAATCACAAGTCTCTCTCATACTATTCTTTTACAGTCATATATACTTCCATCCCACTTTCCTGTGTCCTTAACCCCTTGGCAATCACTAATATGTTCTTCATTTGTATAATATTGTCATCTTGAGAAATTTACAAAAATAAGAATATATAGTATGTAACCTTTTGGGATGGGAATTTCACTCAGCGTTAAGTATCCAAAGATTCATCCAGAAATGTGTACATCAGTAATTTATTCTTTTATACTGCTAAGTTGTGTTCCATATACTATGGTCTGAATGTTTGTGTCCCCCTCCAAATTCATGTATTTGAACCTAAAACCCAATGTAATACTATTAAGAGGCAGGGTCTTTGGGACTCGATTAAGTCATGAGGGCTTCACTCCCACTAATGAGATTAGTGCCCTTTTATTAGAGGCTCAAGAGAGCTCTCTTGCCCTTTTTGCCATGCGAAGACATATAGAAGGCGCCATCTGTGAGGAACAGGCTCTTATTAGGCAGTTAGTACCTTGATTTTAGACTTGCTGGCTTCCAGAACTGTGAGAAATAAATTTTTATTGCTTATCAATTACCTAAACAAAGGTGTTTTGTTACAGCAGATCTCATGAGCTAAGACAGAGTTTAGGACTGAAAAGTGGAGGTGCTGCTATGATAAATACCTAAAAGCAGCTTTGAAACAAGGTGATGGATAATGGCTGGGAGAGTTTTAGTGTACATTGCATGAAAGAAGCCTTAAGGATGATTCTGGTGAGGATCCAGAAAGAGCTGCAGAGAAAGTTTCATTCTTCATAGACATTGTTTAAGAGGTTGTGATCAGAATGTTGTTAGAAACATAGACGGTAAAGTACATTCTGATGAGATGTCAGAAGAAAGTGAGGAATGTGTAATTGGAAACTGGAAGGAAGGTGACCCTTGTTATAAAGTGAAAAAGAAGTTGGTAGAATTTTGCTAATGTCTAGTACTTTGTAGAATGTAGAAATTGTGAGCAATGAAATAGCATATTTGGTGTAAGAAATCTTTAAGCAAAGTGTTGAGAATATGGCATAGCTTCTCTTGACTGCTTATAGTAAAATGTGAGAAGAGAGAAATAAAGATGGGATTTATCGCCAAAAAGGGAAGCGTAACTTAAAGATGTGAAAAATTTTCAGCCTGGCCATGTGGTAAAGAATGAAAAGCATGTTCAGGTGAGAACACCAAGGATGTGGCCAGGAGGTCATTTGAGAAGATTAGTGTGGATAGATGGAAGCCTGGTGCTATCCATCAAGACAATGGAAGAATTAACCTTGTAGGCATTTTGGAGATCTCTAGGGGTACTTTGTACACAACAAGTTCAGAATGCCAAAGCCTTAGAAACAGAACAACTTGAAGGCTCTGCTCTTTGCATTCCAGTGCAGCATTCCTTGGCCATCCTAGCTGTGGCTCAAGCAGGTCCAAATGTGGCTTGAACCACCCCTCCAGAAAGCACAGGCTGTAAACATTGGTGATCCCAGTGTGGTGCTGTCTCCATCAGGGTACAGAGTGTATGAGTTATGAAGGCATAGTTACCTCCACCTGGAATTCAAAGGATGCCCCCAGAAAGCCTTGAGGCCCAGGCTGAGAGCTGCCATAGGGATGGGACACTAAAGAAAGCCCCAGCTAAGGCAATGTCCAGTGAAGCTGTGGAGATGGGGCTGTGCCAGAGATCCCAGACTGGCAGAGCCACTGGCATGCAACTCCAGCCTTGGAGAGCCACAGGCATAAGACTTAACTATGGGATCTGCAGTGTGAGCTATGCTCAGCAAAGCCATGGAGACATGGCTTCCTGGAGCTTTGAGGGCCCAACCACCAACGCAGTGTGTTTAGAAGGCAAGACTTTGGGTCACAGAAGATTATTCTGGAGTCTTAAGATTTCACATTTTTTCTGCTGGATTTTGGACTGGCTTGAGACCTATTACCCCTTTCTTCTTTATTATGTCTCCTTTTTGGAATGAGAATGTCTATACTAGGTTTGTCCCACCATTGTAGTTTGGAAACACACACCATATTTGATTTCGCAGGTTCACAGATGGAGAGCAATTTGCTTCAGAATAAATTGTACCTTGAGTCATACTCATAACTTATTTAGATGATATTTAGATGAGACTGTGGATTTTGAAATTTTGAGTTGTTGCTGGAATAATACTTGTGGAAGCTATTAGGATGGAGTGAATACATTTTGCATGAAAGAAGGACATAAATTTCGGGGGCATGTGTGGACTGCTGTGGTCTGAATGTTGGTGTCTCTCCAGATTCATATGTTTGAATTTAATATCCAATGTAATATCATTAAGAGGTGCAGCTTCGGGGACATGATTAAGTCATGAGAACTCTACCCTCATGAATGGAATTAGTGCCCTTGTAAAAGAGACTCAAGGGAGTTTCCTTGCCTCTTTTGCCAGGTGAGGATACATAGGAAGTACCATCTATGAAGAACAGGCCCTCACCAGATATCAAATCTATGGGCACGTTGATCTTGGATTTCCCAACTTCCAGAACTGTGAATACATTTCTATTGTTCACAAATTACCCAGTCTAAAGTATAGTCAAGCACCAAATACCTTTTTATCAATAACAGACTGCATATATAGTGGTGGTTCCCTAAGTTTATATCATATTTTTACTGTACCTTTTTATGTTTAGATATGTTTAGATACACAAATGCTTACCACTGTGCTACAATTATCTACAGTATTCAATACAGTAGTATACTGTACAAGTGTGTATCCTAGGAGCAATAGGCTACACCATATGCCCCAGGTGTGTAGTAGCTATACCAGCTAGGTTTGTGTAAATACACTGTATGGTATTTGCACAACTAAATCACGTAACCATGGATTTCTCAGAACAGAGCTCTACCATTAAGTGATGCATAACTGTGTTTTGTTATAGCAACCCAAATGGACTAAGACATCATAGTACAGCTGTGCCATAGTTTGTTTAACCATTCTCTCATGATAGACATCTGGGTTATTTCCAGTTTTAGGCTATTATGAATAAAGCTACTATAAACTTTTGTTTATAGGTTTTTGTGTGATTGTAATTCTTACTTATGTAGGCTAAACGTACAGCAGTGCAATTGCTGAGTCTTTTAACTGTTTCATGTGTAAGTTTTTTAAAACGCTGTAGAAATACTTTCCAGAGTGATTGTCCCATTTTACCTTCCCACTAGCAAAGTGTGAAATGACCCAATTTCTTCACATCCTCATCAACATTTGTGGTTGTTGCTATTTTTTATTTTGTCTACTCTGGTAGGAGTGTCGAGATATTATATTGTGGTTTTAATTTTGAAGTTCCCTAATGACTAATGATGCACATATTTTCATGTGTTTATTGTTCATCTGCATATTCTCTTTGGTGAAATATTGCTGTCTAAATCGTTTACCTATTTTCTAATTAGTTGTGTTTTTTTTTCTGTTCAGCTGTGAGAGCTCTTTATATAATCTAGAAACTAGTTTTTTTTGTTGTTGTTGAATATGTGATTTGCAAATATTTTCACTGAGTTTGTAGGTTGTCTTTTCACCCTTTAATAGGGTCTTTTGCAGAAAAAGTTTTAAATTTTGATGAAGTCCAATTTGTCAAGTTTTCTTTTTATGGATCATACTGTTGGTATTAAGATTAAAAATCTCTTCATTTAGCTCTAGGTGTTCCATGCATTTTAAAGATCTTTTATCAGGGGTCTTTACAGTTGTATAAGAACTCTGCTTAACCTCAGATCAAAAAGATACTCTGTTTTTTAAGAAAGATTTATAGTTTTACAATTTACATTTAAATCCTGTGGTCCATTTTGAGCTTTTTTAAAGGTGTAGGTGGTTCTTCTTCGTCTTCCCCATCCTCCTCTTTTCTTCTTCTTCGTCTACGTCTTTTCCATCTTCTTTCTCTTCATCTTTGTTTTGTCTTTTTTGTTTTTTGCCCATGGATGTCCAATTGCTCTAGCATCATTTACTGAAAAGTCTATCCTTTCTCCAATGTATTGCTTTGCACCTTTGTAACAAATCAATTATCCATATTTCTGTGGGTTTATTTCCCAGTTCTTTATTCTGTTTCATTGATCTATGCATCAATCTCTTCACTAACATTATGCATTTGTAATTACTGTGTTTATATAATAAATCTTGAAATCAAGTAGACTGATTTGTTTTACTTTATGCTTCATTTTTCTTTTTTTTTTTGTTATTCTAGTTCCTTTGCTCTTTCATATAAAATTTGAAATAATCTTGTCAATATCTACAAAGAATCAGTCTGAGATTTTGATAAAATTTGTATTACACCTGTGTGTCAAACTGGGGAGAACTGATATCCTTAATATATTGAGTCTCCCAATTTATGAACATGGTAACTTATTTAGATCTTCTTTGATTTCCTTTATTAGTATTTTATGGCTTTCAGTATATAAGTTCTGTACTATTTTTGTTAAATTTACACCAAAATGTATTATTTGATGAGTAATTTTGAATGGTACTGTATTTTAAATTTTGATCTCCATGTATTCATTTATAAGAAAACACAACTGAATTTTCTATGTTTGTCTTTTGTCCTGTAAATGTGCTGAACATTTATTTATTAGTTCTATAAATTTGTTGTTGTTGTTGTAGACTCCTTGGATTTTCTATGTACATAAACATGTCATATGTAAATCCAGAAAATTTTATTGCCCTTTTTGGGTAGGTTTGTTGGTGACAAATTCTATTTTCCTTTATTTGAAAATAGCTTGATTTTACCTCAATTTTTAAAGGATATTTTTCTGGATATACCGGTTAGCATTTTTTTTCTTTCAGCATTTCAAAAATATTGTGGCACTTCTTCTCGGCCTTCGTAGTCTGTGTTTAGAAATCTATTGCAATTCAAGTTGTTTTTCCTCTACAGATAAGGTGATGTTTCTTTTACTGTTATGAGAAAGCTTTTACAACACCATTCCCCCCGTCCCCAGGAAGTTTTACTGTCTATTTCTTTGGGTGGATTTCTTGGCTTTTATCCTGTTTGGAATCTGCTCAGCTTTTTGGATCTGTTGAAAGTCTACTTAAAACTATAGTGAGTCAACAGTTCCACTTTTCAGATTATCTAAGATCCAAAAGTCTGACTATATACTTTATTGATGGGGATGTATGGAAAGAGGCAATCTTGCACACTGCTGGTAGGATTCTAATTGGGTAAAAACTCTCTAGTGGACAATTTGAAAGTATACATTTAAATTATAAATGCACGTACATGTTAGCAAAAATTTCACATTTAGTAATTTATTGTATAAAGGTTAAAAAAAATTGTGTTGCAGCACTGATTGTAAAAGCAGAGGATTACCAGCTGCCTCTGTTTACTGATAAGTGACTTGCTAAATACAGAGATGTCTTGCATATAATGGAATATTAAGTAAGTAGCTATAAAAAGGAATAGAGAATCTTTTCACATATAGGTATGAAATTATCTGTAAGTTTTAGTGGTAGACAAAAGTGAGGAATTGTGTGAATAGTGTTCCATTATTTGTGAAAAAGATGAACAGAAATACCTACATGTATTTGCTTATATATGAACAAAATTCTGCTGCAGGGCATATACAGGAGACGAGAACATTGACCCCCTTTGATGTAGAGAGTTGGGTTTCTGAGGAATGGGGTATTTGTATTTTGAACCATGTGCATGTTCGCGTGGTTTACATACTTAAGAAACACATTTAAGAGTCCTCATGCAAATGTTGCCATATGTTAGTATGCCTCAATAAAAACTTTTCATCCAGAGGAAAGGGAGTCTGACAAGAATATTAGAAGGAGAGAGAAGAATATGGGCAAAGCTAGGGAGTAAGATAATTTTGATAGTGAGAGTAATTGAAAAGTGAGAAGTCTAGCAATATGGTGAATTGGTCAAGTATGCATGCTCTTGTTTTAGGCAAACAAAAGACATATACTAATTTGATTATTCCCTAGCTAGAAGGGCATGGGCTGGTTTCTTCACTTTTCTGAGCTTTAGTTTTCACGTGTGTAAAATAGTAATAATAAAACTGAGACCATGCTGTGAGGAATGACTGAATAGGCTGGTGTACGCACAACATATATACAGTGTGTGACACAGGAGGGGCATTCATTAAGGCATGGTTTTTATTAGCTTTCTTTCTTTCCTGTATTTATAAAAATACATACATTAAAATAAAACCTTACTTTATAAAAAGTAGGCTTACATTATAGAACCATAAAATTGTTGCAAATGATGGTCTTAATTTAAAACAGTATGCAAATGTTGGTCTTAATTTAAAATATTATGAAAACCTTTTATGTCAGCGCATACAACATTATCTCAGTTTTTAATTTTTAGTTTACTTTTACTTTTTTAACTTTTATTTTAGGTTTAGGCATACATGCGCAGGTTTATTATGCAGGTAAATTGCATGTCACAGGGGTTTGGTGTGCAGAGTATTTCATCACCTGAATAATAAGTCTAGTACTCAATAGGTAGTTTTTTGATCCTCTCCCCACTCCCATTCTCTGCCCTCAACTAGGCCCTGATGTTTGTTTTCACCTTCTTTATGTCCACATGTACTCAATGTTTAGCTCCCATTTATAAGTGTATTTAGTTTTTTAAATTCATGAGTACATATCCTTTGTGTGCAGGTACTGTGATTTATGTCATTATTCTCGTGGAAGGGACATTTAGGTTGTTTCTAATAATAATAAAGTTGAGTGAGTACCTTTGACTTACATTTCTTTGCACTTCTACAGGATATTTTCATATATTATATTACTATTATTTCTATATAAGTGGTCAGGAAGTTTGGTTAATGAATGGATTTCCTCTTATATGTCAACAAAGCTTCTCAGAATTATTGCGTTTCATGTCAAGGTGAACCTAATTGGAGGTATCCCTCTGTGGGACGAGAGCACCAAAATCACCAGTACAACCCCAGTGGAGAGTCCTGGTCCCTGCTATTTCTCTAATCACTCACTATAGCTTGATGAATGTTGAAGGGAGATAGATGCCTGCTGGCTGAATAATTTCTACAGAGCTATATATATAACAGATTATTTTTAAGTGAGCAAAACTTGAGCAGCATGTTTTGATCACGAGGAGGGGAGTAGAGTAGCAAGCAGAGTTCAGGGTATGAAATTATGATAAAGAGAATTGCTTTAGAGAAGAATGACTGGGAGAGTAAGTAAGAAGTAATGTTGGACATGGAATGACCCCAGGTACAGTAGAAAGAGCATGGGAACACAGCATTCAGAAAGACTTTCAGAGGTTATCCATCCTTTCCATCCCTCTCGGTAGAATTACAGACTGTTAGAGTGAAAAGGAGTCTGGACATCTCTGGGTCTGTGTCCATCTGTAGGAGTTTATGTGATGCACATAACCTCAGGAGATCAAAGAGTGTGGGAATCTTTTATTTGGAAGAGTTTTAAGCACACAAAAAAACCCAGACAAACAAAAACGTAACAGAATAATATGGCAAACAACCATCTACTCAGCTGCTTAGAATTAACACATTTTTAAATTTTATTACTTTTCCTTACACACAAGAAATAAAACACTCAAGATAAAATTCAAGACTTTGTACTTCTCAGATCTCCTTTTCTTTTAGTCCACTAGAATGTTATATATGTGAATGTGTGTGGGTGTATGTGCGTTTGTATGTAGTTAGTTGGTTCGTTCTTTAGATAGTCTCCAAAAATGGCTGCCATCAATTCTTTCCGTTTTTGCATACTCACAACACCAGTTCTTTCAAGAGATGGAGACTATATCTCCTCCCCTTGAATCTGGGCTTCTGACATCCGCTGACCACCAGAATACAAAAGAAGTGACCCCAGGCCTTAAGAAGTCTGGAAACATCTGATTTCTCCCTCTAGAAAGCCAGCTGTCATGTAAGAAGGCCAGCTACCCTAAGATCACTATTTAGAGAGGAAGCCCACGCTAGCCATGTGAAATGGCCATCTGGAAGAACTCTGAGGCTCCAGATATGTAAACAAAGTTTTCTTGAAACTTCCAGCCCAGACCATCTGCCAGCTGAATTCAGCTGAGTGAGAGACCTCATTCAGTTCTATGATATATGCATAAATATTTATACCTATAAAAATATTAATAGTGCCTAAACCAAAAGCTACTTCCACTAATGGTCAAAATAACCTCTATGAGACTGACCTTCCCATGAATAAAAACAATAAATAATGGACAAAATATTTTTTTAAAAACCCAACAAACAACTGAAGGCAATGGAGAGTAACTCAATATAGGCATATTCTGGAGGAGGCGTCAACACATGGAAAAAAGTGAGGTTTTCTTTTCCATTGCTTATCTTAGCATAAGAGCAAGCCCTAGTCTGCACCATGCAGGGGAGCTAAAACTACTGGAATGTCCATGGCCTGGCTGGTTTTAAAAAGACAGGTCAGAATTTAGAGCAATTATAGTTGCTGGCAAGTGAGAGGCAGATCTTAGAAAGGACAGAGCCAGATATGGAGAGCCCAAATTATGTCTACAAATTCCTCCCTAATATCTATCTGACCACTCAATTACTCATGTGTAGAGTCCAAGTACGAGGACTATGGCTAAAATAATCAGACTGAAATTTGAGCTGCTGTCCAAGAGTAAGAGTTTGCATTTTGCTCCCAACCAGGTTAGCTTCTATTAAAACAAACACATAAAAACCCACCCTCCTTAGAAGAATTAAACAGAATCTTCCATCTTCATAGCATAACATTTACAATATTCAGAAGACAACCATAGGTTACTCGATGAAAGAAAGAACAGGACTGTGAGACTAATCCTCAAGAGAATAATGACTATAGTTACAGCAGAAGCTAACATTTAATGAGTGGTTTCTATGTTCCAGGCCGTTTTCTACATACTTTTACATGTGCTATGTAAAGCTTCATGGGAATGCTATTATGTCAATACAGTTATTTTATCAATTACTACGGAGTCAAGACAACAGAAACCAGTTTAGGGATTTTAGGCGAAGAGGCATTAAATATACAGAATCGAGCTATTCAATAGTTAGAAGAACTGAAAGATCAAAATAGTAATAATAATAACAATAATAATAAAAGTTTATCCAGAAACAAAGAGCTGACTGATATCACTACTGCCCTAACACTGCCTCTCTAGTTCATCTGTTGCTGCTATTGCAAGAGTTGGCTATTGTACACCTACTATAGGGTCTGCTACTGAAGTCATATTTCACTGACAGAAGTACCTCCTTGCCTGCTGCTGCCAGCATTATTACTACTGTAGGAGTCCATCTTAGTGAGCTGCCACCATTGATGCTGGAGTCAAAAGAAGAATGGCTGTTCCTTTCTTCTGCATTACAATCTTGCAGAAGTACTTCCCATTGGTAGAGCCTACACTGAAATGCTACTGGAAGTGGTACTGGAAGTGGTACAAGCATGTAATTAATAATTGTCTAGGTCTGGTAATCCAGGGAAGAAGTTACAAAGACAGGGATGTTGTGAATTTGAACAGGCAATATTCAGTACAATTATTATTGTCATTTTACAATAATAAATGTAAACAGAACACAGAAGATTAGGGTGCTTGCCCAAATGACACACCAGAATATAGTGTCCAGTATTTGAACTCAGGAAGCTTGACTCCGGACACTATATTCTTAATCAAATGGACAATAACCTTGTTTTAAATTTTTCACAATTATAAACAAAGCCACAGCGAATATATGTGTATCTGGGTTTTCGTGCTAATTATAATTTTGGCGATGACCTAAAAATAATAAATGTTGTCAATCCTTAGATTTTCTAAATTACTACCTTATAACTGAAACCACCATCTAATTTCAGAGCCCATGTGTGTTTTTCGTAATCATGTAAATGCCGGATTATGATGCCGAAGTGACAGAATTTAACTTTTAATACGTTGGTAAGCAAACCTGACAGCATGTAACTTGCATGTTTTGATGTAAAAATGACAATATTCATTCTTCATTTACCATTGTATTCTTCATTACTTTGGTGTTTATAATGTCAAAACCATTCTTTTTTAGCAGTGGATTGTAACCAAAGATATTTTCATGAATTGGGAAATTAATTTATTTACTTAGTTGATAAATGAAGAATTTAATTTGACATCATGAAAATGATTCCGTGAAAGGGGTATCACACTGTCTTAAGTGTTGCAGGCTAATGAGGAACTGTACTGCCAAATATTTCATAATAAATGGTACACTTGAGAGCCAAATGAAGGCCAAATGACCTCATGACAAGCAATAGGGACAAATAGTCCTTGGCAGTTTGGAAAAGAAAAGTGGTGGAATAATTGGGTAATAAGAAGGCCCACAGAAGTATTCCTAAAACAAAGCAAAGAAAAACAGAACACAGGCTGTGTCTTTGCATATACTGCCATATTTAACTTTTGAGCAAAATTGCAGCATAGCTCTCTTCATTGTTCATGTTATCTAATATGAGTTTAACAATAAATTTTTAAGATATGAAGAATTTATGTACATATAAGTAAATAAATGTATATAAAATAAATATACACACACATTTAGTGTCATATTGTGAGGTGTTATTGTGAGATTGGTTATGATATAGTAATCAATAGATTCCAAAATTTTATATTTAAATTCAATAATTACTCATTTTTAATCTATGTTACAATCCAAAGTGAGTGTTTTTATGATAGAGAGCTAACCTCCATGTCATACTTCAGTCAGTTTTCTATCTTGGGACTCTGCCATTCTCTGGCCCTCATCAACACTGTCATTTGTGTCCAGCAAAAAGATGAAAATATATGAAAGAATTACTGGGATACTATGTGAAGGTGAAACACATTATCTTCACTCACATGGCCTAAAGACTAAACAGAATGGGTAGTCTTACTTGTCTAAAAAGTCAGAGAATAGAGCTTGGGATGCCAGAGCTACTTGAAATTAAAAAGGAGAAGTATTGAAAGAGAATGAACAACAGAGAAGGCCCTGCTGGCTTTTGAATTGTGCATCAATAAGGTGAGAATCTAAATGGTCTACAGGCAAAACTGCAGCTGGAAGCCCTAAGTTTCTGAGCAGAGGCTTTAATTACTCTCCACCTCGTGGTAGACAGACTTTTCAGTTCAAGTGTAGGTATGTAAAAGGAAATTGATAAACACGTTGAGTTTTAGTTGAAATGATGCCATAGAACAAAATACAGGCCTCAGAATTAAGGAATTTGTCCTAGGATTCAGGAAAAAAATAAAAGCAGCCATTTTTGCAAGGCCTACATCCAAGCCTCCAAGATCAGGTGATCTGCCAGTAATTTAACTGCCTGTTAGAATAAAACTTAACTATAGAGAAAGATAACAGAATCTAGAATCCCTTATAATTCATCATCCACAATCTCCATATATGTATATGTATAAAATTATGAGACATTATGCTAAACATGACAATGTGAGTGATCTGTAGTCAATAAAAAGAATCAGTCAATAGAAACAATTCTATTGATACCCAACATATTGGAACTAGCAGACAAGGACTGTACAAGATATATTATAAATATGTTTAAAAACACTTTCAGAAAAACTTTAATACAGTTGTGAAAATTTGTGAAATTTTATGAAAGATATTAAAACTGTGATAAAAAACCTAATTAATATCCTAGAGCTGAGAAATAAAATAGATATATGGCATCTGAAATTAATACGAAAATTGGTTGGGCACAGTCTCACACCTGTAATCCCAGCACTTTGGGAGGCTGACACGGGTGTATCACCTGAGGTCAGGAGTTTGAGACTAGCCTGGCCAACATGGTGAAACCCTACCTCTACTAATAATACAAAAATTACTTGGGCTTGGTGGCGCACAGCTGTAATCCCAGCTACCTGGGAGACTGAGGCAGGATAATCAGTTAAACTTAGGAGGCAGAGGCTGCAGTGAGCCAAGATCACGCGACTTCACTCCAGCCTGAGCAACAAAAATGAAACTCCAGCTCAAAAAAAAAAAAAAAAAAAATTGGTTGTGTTAGTAGTAGATTAAAAAAAAAAAAATCAAGTAGGTCCTCCATAACCTGAGATACACTATCGAATGACTAGCATATGTTTATTGGAACTCCAAATAAAATAAAATAAAATAAAACAAAATAAAATGAAAAGAGAATGAATAAGGCAGGTAAAAATATAAAGAAACATTAGTCAAGAACATTCCACGTTTAATCAGAGGTAGAAATTCATAGATTCCAAAAGTTCAGAAAACTACATGTAGAAAAACATGAAAAAACTATGTGTAAGTGCATCATATTTCACCTACTAAAAGCCAAAGAGAAAGAAAAGAATCCTAATAGCAGACAGAGAAAATAATTTATATCAAATTTGGGAATGTTGGCTGAATTCTTATAAGAAATAGTGCAAGACAGAAGTCAATGTAATGACACCTCTAATTTGCTGATAAAAACAACAACAAAATAACTGTTAACTAGAATTATTTATAGAATGTTATCTTAAAATTTAAGGTGTAATAAAGACATTTTCAGACAAGCAAAAGTCAAGGACATTTTTTCTACTCCAAAAAATTGTTTAGACAGAAGGGAGAATTCTAACAGATAGTCAGATGTACAGAGACCAATGAAGTACACTGAAAATGGTAAATATGTAGATATATACCTGTAAATATACCTTTCTTTTTTTTCTTAAATTATCAGAATTCAGTCTGATTTTTTAAAACAAAAGTTGTAACAATGTATTTGGGGTTTTCATCATATGTGGAAGTAAAATATATAACAAAAGAAGAATAGGAAGGAATATAAATAAAAGTATACTATAGTGAAGTTCTTACACTATGAAATGGTACAATATTAATTCAAAATATATTGTGGAGAAATTAAGATTAGATATTTAATCATCAGAGTAATGGGTAAAACATAAATAAATAAATAAGTAGGCACATATTTAAAAAACATGATAGAAAGGGAGTGGGAAAGTAATTGTACTTCATAAATACCAAAGAATAATGGAAATAAGTAAGATAGAAACAAAGAATAGGAGGTATAAATAGAAAGTAAACAGCAAGATGGTAGTTTTAAATCCAATCTTCTTAATAATTACACTAAATGTAAATGGAGTAAATATTTTGATTAAAATGGAGATTTTTAGACTGAATTTTTAAAAATGGTTTTTAAGCATATGCTGTTTACAAGAGACACAATTTATTAAGATGTAGAGATGTTCAAAGTAAAAGAATGGAAAATAGACTGTGTGGGACCTTTAAACTAGGGAAAATTGCTGTTGTTATATTAATATCAAACAAAGTAGACTTCAAGGTGAGAAGTATTTCCAGAGGTAAAGAGGAATATTTCAAGAGTAAAGTGAGGATTGTCAAGAAGACACAATGACTTACATGTGTATTTCCCTGATAAAAGAGTTTGAAAATACATTAATAAATATATAGGGAGAAGAGACCAGAATTGTAGTAGGAGATTTTAACACTATTTTCTGAGTATCTAATAGAACTACTCAACAAGTAAGCTATAGAGTATTTCAACACACTATCAACAAGTTCGAATCAATTGACAATAGCATAATACACATTTTGTTCAAGTGTATATGACATTTTCACCAAAATAGAGCATATACTATATTTTACAAGTCCCATTTACAGGAGAGCCTCTCATGGCAAGAAATTCTTCCTATCCAACCTTATGTGTCCCATATTCTAGATCCAATACTCTCACAGTTCTATCCTATGTGTTTTACCAATTCTTGCCAATTATATTTGGGGTCTTGACATTGTTTTGCTGTGTCTAGCTAATCCCTCTGAGAAAAAACTGCTTTCCTAGCTCTGGCTATAATTAGAGCCAAATTTAGTTATTAATCTGGAGGCAATGCAGGGAGTGAGGGGAAGAATTTGAATATAACAGCCATAGTGTTGCAAGACATGTAACTCAGGCGAGATCTTTGCTTGCTCTCCTGGAAAAGAGAGAGAGCTGATCTTTCCTAGCAAGAGGTGTGCTATTTCACCTAGCCTGGAGAGTTCAGGGAAATCCGGTAGTACAAAATTCTTTAGTTTGAGATTCAACCAAATGCTTCAAGTTTCCTTCTCAGGGCGCTGACTCTGGAAACTTGTCAAGGTTGGACATTTACTCTTTATTGTTCTGCCACCTTTGTAATTAAACCTTCCTCTGATTTGCAATATTGTCTACCCTGTGGCTAAAGCCCTTTGTTGACATTCTGAAGGTCTTTTGGTTTCATGATGCATATTGAGTTGACAGTTTGCTGATCCTTGCCTGATATTTTCTTTTTCCAAGGCTACCAGTGAAGTTAATAAAGGCCAGTCAATTCATAATCCTTATAGTTATCATCCCCCTATATAGTTCAAGTGTCATTGGGTCTGTATAACTTAGTGGTGACCTACCACATGTCCTTCATTCAAATGCACTGAATATAAAATTCTGGGTAATTGTGATGTTCCTGCAAACCACTAGCAATAGATTATTATGGCCATCTCATTGGTTACCACTTCAGCTCCAAAATCCCATCCTGAGAGTACAATTTCTAGGATGACTTCCAGTAACAATTATCTACCCCTATATTCTCCATAAAAGCGGAACTAGGGACCAAAGCTTGCATATAGGAAATTTACTTAGAGATCTGAAGAAGTAGGAGTAAGACTAAGGAAAATAAAACAAGAATGGAGAGAGATACAATAAAAGGATAAATTATCAAGTTGACTATTGCTGTAGATAACTCTGTTTGGTCCCCCTGAGAATGCCTGAGAAGTTGTACAGAATACAACTCTGAATTGTCTGCCTGAAGGACAAATGAGAAACTTGTTTTCAATGTTATAGCTGATGCATGATAGTGAGAATTCAATATAGGTACTGGTGTAGGATTCCAAAAATGGGGAATATTTTATTTACAAAATGCCCAGATTATGTATTCGTTTCAAGTCCAAATCAGAGACCCAACATAATAAGGGGTCACTGAATATTTTAAGCAAAAGAATAAAACTATAAAATATGTTTTCTTTTAACTTATGATGCAGAAAATGTCATGTTTCTTATTAGAAGATTTGTGGCCTTTTCTTCAATTCTAGAAAATGTCAGCAGTTCTCTTTTCAAGCATTTTTTCTCCATCATTTTTCTGCTGTTTCTTCTAGAAAGTGTGTTGAAAATGCTCATTTTATTTTATGTATCTCATAATCACTTTTGTCTCCTCATATTACTACCACGCTATATGCTGAACATCTTCAGATCTATCTTTAGTCCAGTGATGCTCTCTTCAGTTGTATCTAATCTGTGCCAAATGCCATCTTTTGTGCAAAGGGCCTGAAAAAACAAAAAATCAAGCATGTGATGTAGACTGAAATTCACAGACAAAGAGGTCAGCAGCCTGCACAGAGGAGTTACTTAGTTAGAGTACAGCTGGATGCACTATGTGCCTGTGCTCCAGGAGAAGGTTCTTTCCCTGCCCCTTTTAACATCTTAGCTTGGGATTCCTGCATTATGAAAGTAGTGTAAATTCAGACACCATTCTTGCAAATGAACATATGTAGGGCAGGATTGATGCCCCTGTCCCCATGGGACTCTTTTTTTCTTTATTGTGCGATCTGAAGCTCTGACCAGAGACAAATTTGGGGGCAACTTTTTAGACTACTGGTTGGAATTTGTTTTAATCTTCTTTCATGAAGCAGAGTTTACTTTTTCAGTCGCAATTTTACACAAGGTCTCAATTTCAACTTCTTTTTTTTTCTGCCTTATGTAAAAAAAGGTGTATTTTTCTCCCCTGAAAAGATATTAAAGACATTTTCTTAATCACAAAGAATAAAAGTTTGGGTTAAATATTACTACTGTTCTCTTTGGTGTTCCCTATAGAATTTATCATTGCTCTTTGTGTCTGGAATTTAACAATCTCCTTTTAATTTTAGCTTTTTACTTATGGTGTATATGGTTCTAACTGCCAGTATGACAGAACTAAAAAAAATCATACATTAGGGCAAACGTTAAATGGGGCACTATGTCAGGTAAATAAGGATGGATTGGTGGTGGAGGGCAAACCTAAACTCAGCAAATAGGTGAAAATAGATGATATGGTTTGAATTTGTGTCCCCACCAAATCTCATGTCTAATTATAATCCCCAGTATTGGAGGAACAAACTGGTGGAAGGCGATTGGCTCATGGGGGTGGATTTCCCCCTTGCTGTTCCTGTAATAGTGAGTGAGTTCTCAAGAGATGTGGTTGTTTAAAAGTGTGTAGCATCTCCCCCTTTGCTCTCTTCCTCCTACTCCAGATATGTAAGATGTGCCTCCTTCCTCTTCACCTTTCGCCTTGATTGTAAGTTTCCTGAGGCCTCCCCAGCCATGCTTCCTGTACAACCTGCAGAATAATGAGCCAATGAAACCTCTTATCTTTATAAGTTACCCAGTCTCAGGTAGTTCTTTATAGCAATGTGAGAACGGACTAAATACAATAGGTAAGAAAAAGTGACTCTACCATCTAGTGAAAATATATCATCACCTAGGCTCTGTGCTGAATACACGTTTCACATTCTTGCAATACCCTGTAAGGTAAGAATCATGCAAGTTTTAGAAATGATGAAACTGCCCAAGATCACAAAGCCAGTAGGCAGTAGAGCTGAGCTACAAATCCTGTTTTCCGTGACTCTAAAGTCAATTTCTATGACACCAAACCACCTTCCACCAGTGATAAGTTAAAAAAAAAAAAAGGCCTACACTAAGGATGACAGAGGAAGGAGAAGGCATCTGTGATGTATTTCAAAGCATTAGGAATTGGCGAGACAGGGAGAAGTCTCATAACTGAAATGATGGATGAAGGAGAGGAAAAGAAGCTAGAAAAAGCAGAGGAAGAAGAATAATGGGGATATACATTTTTTTCAGAATAAAACCCTGCTCCTAGGTTGTAGTCCTTCCCCAACACCCACTCCTGAGTTGTTTGAGATGTGACCTTCACCCTGTTTGGGACGCAACTTCCTCATCCATAATATGAGGGATGATGGAGTCCTGGTCAAAACCAATATCCTTCTCAGACCAGGCTGCCAAATTCCCCATGCCAGGCACCGTGGCCAAAAACACACAGCAGGACCTTGTCGATTTGGTATCAGCAGGAGAAGAAAGGTAGAGAAACCACCTCGGGCCAAATTCGTTAACAGTTGTTCATTAATCATAGTTTGTGTTTCAAATCTAAAGACAATCTGTCCAATTAACGTTAAAGCTCTGGCAGCCATGAAGAGACCTTTAGGAAAAGGCAATTTGACACAATTGCTAATCGTGTTCACATTTAGGAAAGTGGCTCCCAAACAGAACATTTTCCTGGAGATAGCTGGAGACCTCTTCAAAGCAGGAACACAGGCTTCACGCATCTCCACCATTTGACCCATTTTCTTCATCCAGTGTTTTCACACTGGACGCCTGTTACGCCCCAGCTGTCTTAGCAGGACCAGCCTTTCAGAGCATGCCACGGTCATCCACACTACTGTGCTCTCGCCCACTGAACTCATTGCTCATGTGCCTCTCAATTTTATTGTGGCCCAGTCTAGTTCCTCCATATTACTTTCCTAGTAATGCTTATTTCAACAAATAATATTTGTGATGTGTTGAGACTTGGTTTGAATGCCACTTCAATCAATTATTAACTTAGGCATGTTTTATGCTTTTATTTTCAAGTAATACAGGTTCACGGCCAAACCCTTCATACAGTACAAAGGCTTCCACAGTGAAGCCTAAATCTCTCTCTCTTCCTAACTTCTAGACTCCTCATTGAATGCAATTTCAATTACCAACGTCTCATCTTTTCTTCCAAAGATGCCTATAAAAGTGTATAAATGAATGAGTAAATGAATAAATAAGCAAAACAACTTTTCCTGGCACATAAATAGTAATATATATGCACACTATTTTATACCTGGATGAACAATGTATCCTGGAGATTGTTTCATATCAGTACACATAGAGTTGACCACAGTTTTTATAACCTTGTACAAATAAATTGACTTCTCTGAACTTCAATGTCGTCATGTGTGAAGTGGCATAATAAAAGAAAAATCAATCCTAACTCTTCCGTGTCTACTCTGAGTTTGTACCTACTTCCTGGGTACATAGCACTTAATACACTTTATGGTAATTTTCTGTTACTACTTTCTGCAATGCTGGCTATCAATTATGGATTATTGTGGGGCAAATTATTGTCTATGTAAGGAATACTGTGGTGGTAACTTGAGATCACAGTATCAAGAATAGTACTTGACAGGTAGGAGATATGTAATGTGAAATTCCTCTTTCTTTTCTCTGAAATCCCTTTGCAGTCACAAGCTAAAATGCACAATAGAGTATTTAACTTTGCTCTGCTTTATTCATCAATATGTATGTATGTATGTGTATGAGTGTGTGTGTGTGTGAGATCTCAGCCCTGATCTACTGACAGACTGGAGGCACTGCTTGGAATAAACCCTAGGAAAAATGACAAAGTCACTAAAGCTGCCTTTCCTTAACCCACCATTTTCAGGAATTTGTTGAATGGGAAAAGCATCAGGCTTAGGAGCTTCAGTTGAGGGTCCCAGTTGTGCCAATTACTTTGAGCAATTTTATGACTTCTTTCAGGTTTTTGTCACTCATCTGCATAATAGGAGTAAGTGATTGTTCCTGGGTAAGATTATTGTGAAGCTTAAATCCGATGATGCATATGAAAGCACTTTAGACTTAGAGTGGTTTTAACAGGGAGAACATTGTTGAGGGGATCCTGCATTTGATCTTGATATAATCAGCCCCTACATTAACACTCTTGCCTGACTGCTTTCCCAGCTTCTATCGTATTCCAACAACAGGTTCCATGTAGCAGAAGGTTTCAGGCAAACAGTAAAAATAGAAACTTACGCAGAACTACAATGTGGCTTTTGTGATCTGTCCATTCATAACAATACCAATCCCATTGTTAGGGATATGGTGAGCAGGAGACCCATGGGGCAGAAGCAAGCAAGTGTCACAGTCTTAGTACCCTAGAAAAAGTGACTGAGGTCATGGTGGATCCTCAGTCCTCAAGTCAGTACTGTTCGAAGTATTGAAAAAGGAGAGAATAGAGGCCACAATGCCAGGAATATTTTTCACTGGTGGGTGATGATAACCTATTTTACAAGTGGTGGTTTATTTCAGTGAGAAGTGGGGTCTTGGGGAGGAGGGGAAACTGTGCAACTTTGAGACTGCCTGGGTATCCAGGGCTTACCCAAAACACTTTAATACTGAGTCTGAAGCTAATGATTTGTTTTCTATCTTGGACAGAATTGGCTCAGGCAGTGCAGTAGGGTATAGGGAGATTAGGGAAGTGTGGGGGATTGGGGGTTGGGTGTGGGATGGTCCTTTGGCAGGATCACACATGAATAAGTGAGGAGAGATCAACAAGGAAGCCCCAAACATTACTATTAGTGTTCCCAGAGTCTGGTTTCCTTAGAGGGTTGGACATCCCCTTGCTCACTGGTAATTACCAGCTGCAGTCAGCTACTCGGCAGGCTGAGATGGCAGGTGATGGTGCTTCCCTCGCCCCCTCCCCTCTCTTCCCACTAGCTGACTCTCCTTGGGTGCCCTTGTCATTTTTTTCTGCAGGTTTTTGCTGGCCATGCTGCAGCATCAGACACAAATGGGGTATCCTGTTTATTCTTTTCTCTTTTCTCCATGGAATCTCTGAAAGACAACTAGGGAAAGGGAGTGAAAAGAAATGAAGGGTCATCAGATAGCAGGGGAGGAGATGACCTTTGAAACAATCTTTTCTGGGTCACACCTGAGTAATCCAAGCCTGCAGTTTCCTCCATGAATGTTCAGTCTCTTCACGTAAGTCCCCTAATGACAGTGTGGGCGATGGATGGAGATAGGGCAGTTGAAGCTTAGAATATATGCCAAGGAGTTATTAAAAATCATGTAACTACCTAGAAGTGTTTAAGAAAAGGCAAGAAAGCAGATGTCTGTTAAAATTCTGGATTATTTTTTCTGTTTATTCTATTGTTCTGTACACTATTCTACTTATTATTTTCTATTTTTATTTTTATTTGTTTAGATGGAGCCTCTATCACCCAGGCTGGAGTGCAGTAGTGCAATCTTGGCTCCCTGCAACCTCTGCCTCCCTGGTTCAAATGATCCTCCTGCCTCAACCTCCCAAGTAGCTGGGACTACAGGCACGCACCACCATGTCCGGATATTTTTTCTATTTTTAGTAAAGATGGGGTTTCACCATATTGCCAAGGCTGGTCTCTAACTCCCAACCTCAAGTGATCCGCCCATCTCAACCTCCCAAAGTGCTGGGTTTACAGTCATGAGGCACTGCTTGTCCGATTCTACTTATTCTTCAAAATACCTTCATCCTCTCTCCACTTCCTCTCTGTTCCCAAAGACACCATCCTAGCCTCTGTCCTAATTATCTCTCTTCTTGACAATTACAGTAATAGGCTCCTTGCCCCCAGCCTCTGCCCCTTCCAGTCTCTCTTGCAGATGTCACCAGATTGAACTTTATAAAAGATCACTTTGCACATGTCATTTTCTTGCTTAAAAACTTCAATGACTCCCTCTTGTCTGCAAAATAAAGGCTAGAAATCTTATTCTGAGAAATCAATGCTGTCAAAACCTTAGATATTCTGTGTCTACTGTCAAAGCTGAGAACAGACCTTATTTATCTTTCTGTCTGCAAACTAATGTAAGCCTCATGAGGAAAAGAAGGATTTATTCTTCAGCATTTACCCGTAATTAGCATTGAAGCCCAACCCTCCCCTGCATCCTCAGGCAGCAGCTGAAACGGTACATTCTATTTTTGGGAGAAGGTGCTTTGGTGGAGATGCTCCAAAAACCCCTCCCAGTCACTACTGCGCCCTGCTCCTTGGGGCTAAGCTGAAGCTGCAACTATCTCCTAGGGAAATGGTGCCTTGGCAGTTGCTTCAAGATCTCTCCCTGTTGCCACTGCGCCCTGACACACAGGATTCAGACTGAAGCTTCACATGGTTTCCCATGAAAACAGTGCTCTAGTGGAGCTGCTCCATATACCCTTCCCAGTTGCTGCTGTACCATGTTCCCAGTGCTGGAACAGAAGCAGTGCCAGGCATCTAGGGGAAACAATGCCTTGGTCACCCATTCAGAGCAGTCACTCCACTCTGTGCTTGAGTCGAAGGGGCACCAATCCGTCTTCTGAGAAAACAGTACCCTGTGCTCCCTGGTGCCTAATTGAAGCAGCATCATGTGTTTCAGGAAATGATGCCTTGGCTGCCCAGAACAGTCAAGCCATCTAGGCCTGAGCTGAAGTAACACATCACCCACTGAGGAATTGGTGTCTTAGCTTAGCTGGGAACTGTGCATCCAGGGCTGAGCTAATGTAGTACCCTATGTCCCGGGGAAATAGGACAGTTCCTGAGCTGAGACACCCCACACTACAGTATAAACAACTCTAGTACTTTGCTTTCCTGGAGCTGGACTAGCCCCTTTAGAGTTTGAGCTGCTGAGACATCCCTCTTCCTAGGGAGTGAAATCATCACTGTTCTGTTCGCTGTCCCTACAGGTTCCAAATGACAGCTGTGTCACACCATTCTGGGATTCTTGCTGCCATGTATGTGACCTCATAGAGTCCAAGATACTGCCAAGCCCTAACATCTCAGGATTCAGAGTCACTACTACACAGTGTCTCATTCCCTGAGACCGGAAATGTCGCTGACCCCTATTGGCCCAGGTTCCCGAATCACAGCCACACCCTATTCCCCAGGCCCAAACCTCTAGAGCACATTATCTTCCATGGAGGCAGGCCAGTATTGTGCTCTGTTCCCCAGGGGGATAAAATAATAGCTACCCAACCCTTGGACCCAAGCTACTAGAGGGTGCCTCAGAGGCACAGACCCTGGCTCTGTAGGCAACTTACATCCAACTTTGCCACAAAGATGGAACCTGTATCCTAAGACTCAGTTGCTCTTTTAGGTTTATGAATCCCTGAGCCTATGACCCCAGATCCATAGCTGATCTGAGATGCAGCACCCGGAAGCCAGCACTGCTGCAGCTGCTCATAGGCTATGTTAGACCTGACACCAAAAGTGATACCCTTGGCTAAGTCTCCCCATTGTGGAAAAAATGGGAATACAAAAACCCTAAATGATTTTGACATCAGGGACATTAACAACAAATGCCACAAATTCTACAGCCTGGGGCACTGAGGCACCCACTGCTACTGCTTATGGTGAATGCAACTGAAGAAGTTGCATGGAGACTACACCACTGCATCTATTCAAAACAAAGTTTCCACATGCTTCCCAAACAGCACACTAAAACCCAACTGTAGGTGGAAGTCTTTTTTTTTTAAGCCACTCTAGAAAATTTGGAAGAAATGATTGTTTCACCAGATGTACAGACATCAACACAGAGACACAAAAATACAATAAAAATAATAGGCTGTGAATGGTGGCTCACATGTGTAATCCCAGCAGTTTGGAAGGCTAAGGCAGGAGGACTGCTTGAGCCCAGGAGTTCAAGACTAGCCTAGACAATATAGTCTTGAGACTAGGCAGTGAGACCTCTTCTCTTCAAAGATCCAATAAAAGCAAGGAAATATGATACCATCAAAGGAAAATAACTCTCTACTAGTAGATCCTAATAAAAGGGAAAGCAGTGAATTGCCAGAAAAGAAATTAAAAATATTGATCTTAAGAAAACTCAATAATCTCAATTTGGTTATGAAAAAGAAAAAATATACTCAATAAGATAAGATAAAATAAAGCTAGGCATTTCACCAACACCAGGAAAACAATTAATGATCTGAATGAGAAATCCAACAAAGGGAGAGAAATCATAAAAAAAAAAACAAACTGGAATCCTTTAGCTAAATAATTTAATGGATGAAATAAAAAATGCAACAGAGATTCAACAGCAGACTTGATCAAGCAGAAGAAAGAATCTCTGAATTGAAGACAGGTTGTTTGAAATCATCCAGTCAAAGTGGAAAAATAAGAATAAGAAAGAGTGAGGAAATCCTGAAAAATTTATTGCACATGAGTAAGCAAACACACATTTGTATTATAGGATTTTCATAAAGAGAGGAGAAAGGAAAAAGCATAGAAAATCTTTCTAATGAAATAGCTGAAAATGTCCCAAGTCTTGGGAGAGATCTGGACATCAACCAGGAAACTGAGGGGTTTCCAAATAGATTCAACGCAAAAAGTTTCTCCCTGAAGCACATTATAGTCAAGCTGTTAAAAGTTAATAAAAAAGTTTTCAAAAACAGCACAAGAAAAGCATCAAATCACATGTAAGGGAATCCCCGCTAGACTAATAGTAGAATTCTCAGCAGAAATTTTACACTCAAGAAGAGAATTGGGTAATCTATTCAAAGTGCCAAAAGAAAAATATTGTCAGCCAAGAGTGCTGTACCCTACAAAGCTATCCTTCAGAAATGAGGGAGAAATAAAGTATTTCCCAGACAAACAAAAACAAATGGAATTTATCTCCATTAGAGTAATCTTACAAGAAATGCTTGAAGAAGTCCTACATCTGGTGTTGACAAGACAACAATCTCTATCATGAAAATACACGTAAGTATAAAACTCACTGGTAGAGCAGATATACAAAGGAGAATGGAAAAAGAATAAAATCTTATCACCACATGAAATCATCAAACTACAATGATAAGCAATAAGGGACAAAGGAGGAATAAGAAATATACATAACAACCAGAAAACTGTTAACAAAATGATAGGAGTAAGTCTTTACATATCAATAATAACCATGAATATAAGGGATTAAATTCCCCACTTAAAAGTTATAGACTGGCTAAATGGATTTTATATATACCATGGAATACTACTCATCCATAAAAAGGAATTAAATAATGTCTTTTGCAGCAAGTTGGATGGAGCTGAAGGCCATTATTCTAAGTGAACTAACTGAGGAATGGAAAATCTAATTCTGTATGTTCTCACTTACAAGTGGGAGCTAAACTATGAGGATGCAAAAGCATACAGAGTGATATAATGAAATTTGAGGACTTTGATGCAGAGACTGGGAGCAGGGTGAGGGAAAAAAGTCTCCGTATCAGGTACAGTGTACACTGCTCAGGTGACAGGTTTACTAAAATCTCAGGATTCACCACTAAAAAACTTACATGTGTAACCAAAAAGCACCTGTACCCCAAAAACTATTGAAGTAAAAAAGAAAATGGGCCAGATATAATAAAAACTGCAAGTTTGAAAAAAATAAAAAGATAAAGAAAATTGACCAAACCATGTGCTGCTTACAAGAAACTTGTTTCACCTGTAAATATAAATGCAGACTGCAACTGAAGAAATGGGGGAAAATGTTACACACACATGCACACACACACACAAACCACAAGCAAGGGGTAGCTATATTTGTATCAGGTAAAACAGACTTTAAGTCACAAACTATAAAAAATAGACAATGATAAAGTGTAAATTCAGCAAGAAGATATAACAATTATAAATGTATAGAAACCTTACAATGAAGCACCCAGATATATAAAGCAGATATTATTAGATAAAGGGAGAGATAGACTGCAATACAATATTAGCTGGGGACCTCAACATCTCACTCTTCGCATTAGGCAGATCATCACAACAAAAAAATCAACAAAGAAACAATTTAAATTGCATTTTAGACCAAGTGGTTCTAACAGACATTTATGAAATATTTCATCCAACAGCTGCAGAATACAAATTTTTTTCATCAACACATGAAACGTTCATGAATACCATGTTAGGCCACAAAACAAATCTCAACAAATTTAAGAGATTTAAAATCACTTTAAGCATCTTTTCTAACCACAGTAAGATAAAGCTAGAAATAAAAAGAGAAGAACTTTCAAAATTGTGTAAATACAGGCAGACAAAACAACATGATACTGAATGACCAATAGGTTACTAAAGAAATTAAGAAGAAAATTAAAAAGAAAATTGAAACTAATGAGAGTAGAAGCACAACATAAAAATCGTATAAGATCAAGCAAAAGCAGTAGTAAGACGGAAGTTTATAACAATAAATGCCTATGTCAAAAAAGTTAAAATGCTTCAGATAAACAACCTAATGATGAATCTCAAGGAATTAGAAAAGCAAGAGCAAACTAAACTCAAAATTAGTAAAAGTAAAAAAATAAATAAAAAAAGATCAAAGCAGACATAAACAAAATTGAAACTAAAGTAACAAAAAAGGTTAACAAAACAAAAAGTTGGTTTTTTGAAAAGACAAACAAAATTGACAAACCATTAACTAGACTAATCCAGAAAAAAGTGAAAGACCAAAATAAATAAAATTAGAAATAAATAAGGAGACATTAAAACATACCACAGAAATACAAAGGAACATTCGAGACTTATGAACAACTATATACTAACAAATTAGAAAACTTAGTGGAAATAAATACATTCCTATATACATACAACCTATCAAGATTGAACCAAGAAATAGGAAACCTGAACAGATGAAGAATGAGTAACAGGATTCAATCTGTAATACAAAATCTCTCATCAAAGAAAAGCCTAGGATCCAATGGCTTTACTGCCGAATTCTACCAAACATTTATTAGAGGACTAATAACTCATATCTCCTAAAAAATTCACAATTTTGAAGAGGAGAGGATTCTTTCAATCTCCTTCTATGAGGACAGTATTACCTTGATACCAAAACCAGACAAGGAAATAACAAAAAATGAAAGTATAGGCCAATATCTCTGATTAACATAGAGGCAAAAATCTTCAACAAAATACCATCAAACAAATCCAGTAGTACATTCAAAAGATCATTCGCCATGACCAAGTGGGATTTATCAAGATGCAAGAATGGTTCGACATACACCGATCAATAAATGTGATACATCATATCGAGAAAATGAAGGGCAAAAACCATATAATCATCTCAATAGGCACAGGTAATATTTTTAAAATAAAATTCAATATCCCTTAATGATAAAAAATAATTTAGGTATAGAATAAATACAACCCAACACAATACAGACTGTAATGACAAACACAGATACAACATCATACTGTGATAAGAAAAGTTAAAAACTTTTCCTCTAAATTATGGGACAAGGCAAAGATGCCCGCTTTCCCCATTTTTATTCAACATGCCAGGGGAAGTCCTTACCAGGTGATTTATAAAAGATAAAGAAATAAAGGGCATCCAGCCTGGAAAGAAGGAGGTCAAATTTTCCCTGTTTTCAGATGTGGAAAGAAGGAGGTCAAATTTTCCCTGTTTTCAGATGCCATGATCTAATATGTAGAACATCCTAAAAGCTACACATGCACAAACTCACACACACACACAAACACAGGATTTAAAATCATCATACAAAAATTAGCAGTGCTTCTACACACCAACAATGAACTAGTGGAAAAATAAATCAAGGAATCAATCCTATTTACAACTGCTACAAAAAATTAACAAAATATCTGGAAATAAATTTAACCAAGGTGGTGAAAGATCTCCACAACAGAAACTATAAAACACTGATGAATTTGAAGAGGTTGCAAAAAATGGAAGGATATTCCATGTTGATGAATTGGAAGAATTAATATTATGAAAATAACCATACCACCAAAAGCAATCTACATATTCATTGCAATTCCTATCGAAATATCAAATACATTTTTCACAAAAATAAACAAAATCCGAAAATTTTTAATGGAATCACAAAAAAACCCCTGAAGAGCCAAAGTAATTCTGAGCAAAAAGAACAACGCCAGATGCATCATACTACCAGATTTCAAAATATACTGCAAAGCTATAGTAACCAAAACAGCACTATTCTGGCATTAAAAACAAATATGTGTAGCCAGGTGTGGTGGCCCATCCCTGTAATCCCAGCACTTTGGGAGGTCAAGGCAGGAGGATCACGAGGTCAGGAGTTCCAGACCAGCCTGGCCAATATGGTAAAACCCCGTCTCTAAAAAAAAAAAAAAAAAAAAATAATTAGCCAGGTGTGGTGGTGCATGCCTGTAGTGGCAGCTACTCAGGAGGCTGAGGCAGAAGAATCCCTTGAACCTGGGAGGCAGAGGTTGCAGTGAGCCAAGACAGTGCCACTGCACTCCAGCCTAGGCGACAGAGTGAGACTCCATCTCAAAAACAAATAAATAAATAATACAAAAAATAAAAATAAGTATGTGCACCAATGAAATAGAATAGAGAATACAGAAATATATGTATGTATCCATAGCCAACCAGTTTTAAACAAAAGTGCCAAGAATATTTATTGTAGGAAGGACAGTCTTGACAATAAATGGTGTTTAAAAAGCTGTATATCTCAAAATACACACAAAAATAATCTCAAAATGGATATAGAATATATACAAAATATATACAATAAAATATATACAAAAATAAACTCAAAATGGATATCGATATAAAACTTAGACATAAAACCTAGAACTATGAAACTACTTCATAGCAGTTGGAAGAAAATAGGGGAAACATTTATGACATTGGTCTGAGTAAAGAGTTCAGAAAGGAGACCCCTAAAGCACAGGCAACAAAAGAAAAAATAGACCAATGAGATTTTATCAAACTAACAATCTTCTGTATAGCAAAGGAAACAATCAATAGAGTGAAGAGGCAATCTGAAGAATGGGAAAAATATTTACAAATGAATATCCAACAAAGAATTAGTATACAGAATTTATAAGGAACTAAAACAACTCAACAGCAAAAAGACAAATAATCCAATTTAAAAAATGGGCAAGTGAGCTGAATAGGTATCTCTCAAAAGAAGACACACAATTAAAATTCATTGACAGTTATATGAAAAAATGCTCAACATCACTAAACATCGGGGAAATGCAAATCAAAACCACAATGAGATATGTTCTCATCCAAGGTAGAACAGCTATTATCAAGAAAACAAAAAATAACAGATGCTGGCAAGAATGAAATGAAAAAAGGAGAACCCCTACATACTGTTGGGGGAAATGTAAATTAGTACAGCCATTTTGGAAAACAGTATGGATGTTCCTCAGAAAATTAAAAATAGAACTACCATGTGACCCAGCAGTCCCACTCTTGGATATATTTCTAAAGGAAATGAAATATCTTTGTTGAAGCATTTCGTGTACTCCCATGTTTATTTCGGTATTACAGTAGCCAAGATATGAAATCAGCCTAAGTGTCCATCAATGCATGAATGAATTTTTAAATGTGGTATATACACATCATGGAATACCATTTTATTATAAAACAAAACTCTGTCATTTGCAGCAACATGGATGAGCTTGGACGATATTATGTTAAACGAAACAAGCCATGCAGAGAAAGAGAAACGCTTATGTTCTCACTCATATCTGAAAGTTGAAAAACTTGATATCATAGAAGTAGAGAATAGAAGAGTGGTTACTAAAGGTGAGGAAGGGTAAGAGGAGAAGAAGATAACCAGAGGTTGGCTGATGGATACAAAAGTATAGCGAGATAGGAGAAATAGTGTTTTATAGCTCTCTAGGGTGACTATAATTAATGACAATTTATTGTATATTTTCAAAATTACCGTACTGGATTCTGAATGTTCCCAGCACAAAATAATGATAAATATTTGAGGTGAGAGATGTGTTAATCTATCAATTACCCTGATTTTATCATTACACATTGTATGCATGTATTGTGATAACATACTGTACCCCAAAAATATGTACAATTTTATATACCCAGTAAAAACAATAATAAAAACAAAAATACAACACTCAAATGATATTCTTGAGTAAATACTTTAACTCATTAATGATATATGACATAGTAAATGGTGATACTTAATAAATCTTTCTTGAAAAAAAGGGATGAAAGGAGACCAGTGGGAAAGAAATGTTATATTAAGACAGGCATCAATTGCAGATGGAGGCCTACCTGTAGTTACAGGTCTCCAGAATCAGAACAACGCAGTAGAAACTTGCAGAAGGAGTTAAAAATGTGGATAAAACAGGGACTGAAGTATGCCTGAGATTCAGGTCAGGTACTAGGAGTGGAAGAAGGCCACAGCAAGACAGGAAGGCTGAGAAACCAGCAGCAGGTTTCATTTGGAAAGCCAGGCAACTAAAGAAGCAAACTGATGAGTGGGCTCAGGAGCCTCCATAAGAGGACCAGAGATAATGAGTCCAGTAGGTGAAAAGCCAGAGACTCAGAGAGCTGGCATATCAACCAATATATACTGGGTTAACTTAAATAACCACTAACATTATGAATAAATTACTTTATAAGGGTGGTGCTTAAATTTTGGATATCATGAATGTCCTTGAGACTTGGATAAAAGCTGAGGACTCATTTATCAAAAAACAAAAAACAAAAAACAAAAAACAAAAAAAAACAACACAAAAAACCCATACGCTTTTCCATACAGTTACAGAGTTTGAGAGATTTCTCTGAAGGCTAAGTAAACCTACTTCATGTATCTTGGATACCTCATGTGTGCATTGAAGTTTTTTTTTTTTTATCATCCATTAATACATTGAATCTCTGCAAATCTATGGAATTGGTAACAATTATTTCTATGTTAAGAAAACAGAGCCTCAGTGAGAAGGTATTCCTTGCCCAGTAAGAAGTAAGTGGCAATATATTTAGAGATAGAAGTCATATATTTTGGTTTCAAGTTGAGTGTTATTTTCTTCCACCTTACCTCTATGCAAACAAGCTGTGCTTACATTTCTGTAAATCAGAAATCATTTTTACAGATATTGATTATCTGTTATGTGTTAAGCACTGTGGTAGGCACTTGGGGACAGACAAATATCCCTGCCCTTGTAGAGCTCCAGATCCAAATTCAGGTCAGTTCCTTCCCAGTCTGATAACTTGAATCAAAAAAATGTTCTTGTTATCAAGTGTTTATTCAGGTATTCAGTGCTTAATGAAAAGGTGTGATTGAGTAAGTATCATCCTAGGAAATGGTTGTCGAAGATAGAATTTTATTAACTAATATTAAACATTCCTCATCCTTCATCACTAGCTAATTGAGGACGTCATTCATTTTCATTTATTTCTTTCTTTATTGTTTTCCTTCTACTTTAAAATTTTAAGCTTGAGGACCCTCTGTTTTCACATATTACCAACAAAATAAAGCCCAAATAAAACATCTAACTTATAATTGTTCAGAAGAAAACTAACAAAAACCAGACTGAGAGTTGGGAGGCCAGCCCCCTCATATCAGCTCTGTCATTTATGGTGTTCTTGTATTTTCACCGGGTCTCAATTTCTTCCTCTGTAAAGCAATCTGTATATTTCTGTGCCCATTCTCTACCCTAACATGCTAAGAGGCAATGAATTCTTGAAAGCATTGAGCCTGCCTGAGAGAAAACCTTTATAATTGCATGCTGGTTAGACATGGATGGTGAGAGGAAAGTCATCCTTCCAATGAGTAGCTACCCTCTCTGACTCTACAAGTTGAACAGTTCTTAGATGAGTGGGAGTGTAGGAGTCAGGAAGGGCAAGAGGCAGGAAGAAAGCTCAGTTTCTGATCAGCAAAGGAGCAGTACAGATCATCGGGTTGAAGCAGTGAGCACAGAATGTCTGGCCATTTCTCTTCTGAAAAGGTCAGTGCCCCGCCAAACCAGGGCTGCAACATAATGGCCCTTTAAAAAGCAGACAGCCAGAGAAGCTGCCACTGAGCTCATAAGTGTGGGAAAACGGATTCTTGTTATATCAGAGCAGAAGGGGACTCTACTGCATTTAGTCCAATTCTGCCCCTCAATTTTACATGTAGGGACACTGAGGATGGGAGTGGGGTTGGGAGAGGTGACCAAGGTCACAGAGCTTGCAGTCAGCATAGCTGTGACTAGAGTTCAGCATTCCAGAACATGCAAGGAACTCCTATTGTTGCTTAAATGAAAGCAAAATTCCCTATTGTTCTGTTTATTGCCTCCTTTAATAAAATCTTTGTTTTTCCTCCATTTGCTACTTGCTTGGTACCTCAGAATAAATAAAATGTGCTAATAATACCCATCCCTTTTGACAGAGATGAGGGACCAAAGTTGAAAGTGTGACTCATTGAACATCTAGGTATGTTTTTAGAGCTATTTCGTAAATGATTAAATGTTTATAAGAGTTGATAAAATTATATTTTTATTCTAATTTTTAATTTAAATACACTCTTCTCCTTTCAGTCTTCTTTGCTGTCCACCTAGTCAGAGTTATCTCCTTAATGAAAATATTAAAAGCCTCCCTCTTTGCTATAGCTAAAATACCTCATTTGATCCTCACAATAGTTATTGGCCACCATCCCATACAATGCCTCCTGAATTGATTTATAGTCCACTTCCCTCTCTCCTTGACAAACCCACCTCTGTTTATTAAAATAGTGTTATTGGTGAAAGCAATCCAGGCAGGCCTACTTGCCTTTGTGCTTTGAGAGCAAAGTGACCCTTGGCAAATTGTTTAACCTCTCTGTGCTCAATTGGCTCTTCTGAAAAATGGAGAGAGAGATAATTCCTTTTAGGTTATTGAATGGTTAAATAAAAATAATACCCAATGTTTCTCTGCCTTCTCTGCGCCAAAAGCACTTTGCATATCTTATTTCATTCACTTATAATCATTCTTCTTATTACCTCCATGTTACAGCTGAGGACATAGAGTGAGAGAAATCTCAAAATGGACAAGGTGATGGAGCATTTGAACACTCAAGCCTGTCTCACTCATAGAACCACACCTTTTTAAGAACGCCACATGGATTACTATGTAGCACTGATTCTTAATCAGGGTGATTTTTTTTTACCCCCAGAGGACATCTGGCAATGTCTAGAGACAATTTTAGTTGTCACAACTTGGGATGGGCAGTGCTGGCATATATTAGGTAAAGACCAATGATGCCGAAAAGCATCCTATAATGTGCAGGGCAAAGAATTTCATGGCCCCAAATATCAATAATACCAAGGTTGAGAAACCCTGCTATGTTTACTCCATTTTGTAAATTTAAGCATAATTCATTCTTATAGATGGACGTGACAGGGTGCATGCAAAGAGTTAAGCACTCCACAAGTGATGGCTATCATTATTACTACTGCTACTTCTAGACCCACTTCATATTTTGCCTTCTCTTATTTGTGGTCATCCCAGATACATGCTAATTGGAAATATTTTCCTCATCTCTTTCAATAACTCTTTAGCTTTTCCTACATTTGACATATTATTTATATACATTCTTTGCCTTTTTCAATACACTGACAGCTTCCTAAAGGAAATAGTTGTGTTTATTTTCTTTTGTATCTTCCCATGTACTAGTACAGTGCCTGGCCTGTCTTGATTGAATCTGATAAACTGAACAACTTTATTAGGAAAGGTGGGCAGAGACTCTTATGTTTGTTAAATAGAGGAAACAGACACAGCATGCCCAAGTTGTTTAAAGCCCCATGACTTACAAATGATGAAGTTTATACTAGATCTCACCTTGGAGTTCAGTACTAGCTTGTTTAGCTGCTGCTTATGTAACCAATTGCCAAACACCAGACTGTAACCCATTACTTTAGATAGAATTTTCAAGAAGAAAAACTGACATGGAAATTTGTTTCAATGTGTACTCAGTCCAGACAGGCCTATTACAGAGTCCACAAAAATAGTTGGAGAGAGAGTACCATGAAGGTCAATCTGCCGTAGAAAACTCATAGTAAGGAAACCAGGCACCTGAAGATGAGGCCTAAATTTGAATTAGCTGGTTGTGGAGCATTGGAAAATCTATGGTACCTCTTTGCTCCTCATTTTCCTCATTTGTAAAATGAGGACATAATGACTACTCAAACAAACCCACAAGTTTGTTGTGAGGAAATATATGTCAAGTACAATTAATCCTTGTTATTCACAGTAACTGTGTTCTATAAATCTGTTGCAAGCATTCAGTTAGCAGATATTGAACCAGTGCTCCTAAGGGAAATACAGGGTTAGGTTCCTGCAAGCCTCTAGTCACAACATTTTTTATCAACCAATCAATATATAACCTTGCTTTATGTGTATTTTTGTTTAAAGATATTTAATATACATTGTTAATTCATTAACATTGAACTCATGGCCAATACCACTCTAACTTAGGTGTGAACAAAGCTTATCTAGTATTCAAATTTTATCTTCAGAGCACATCACAGCCTTCTTAGAAACAGTAGATAGCACTTCAGCGCTGTGCCTGCAAATAAATAGCAAAATCACCAACAAAACCCACAAACATGCAAAAACCATGACACTAAATATGCTGCAAAAATGACACAAGTTTACTGGATGAGAGTGCAACCAGAATGTCTAGTATCACCTTGTTGAAGCCCAGCTGGGAACATGCCCATCTCACTACTCATAGGTCTGCCACTCTGCATATATCTGTGAGTGATCACAAAAAAGACGTTAGTATTGATTTAGGGGTTACAAATAAATTTTAGCAAGTAGAAGGATTTGCAAATACAGAATCCATGAACAATGAGCATTGACTGTAGGTAAGTTTTTAAAAATTGGGGTGTCAATAAGGCAAAGGATGAAAAGTCATTCAAAAGAGAAGGTAAAAATGAAACAGTGTGCAACATCACTGCTCATCAAGGAAATGAAAATTAAAACCAAAATACAATACTACTACACATCTACCAGAATGGCCAAAATGAAAAAGACGAATGATACTCAATTCTGGCAAAGATGTGCAACAAGAAGTCTAGGGAAGTATATGGAAGTTGAACTGCAAATGTTATGGCCCAACAATTCTGTTTCTAGATACATACTCAACAAAAATGTATACCTATCTTTACTAAGTGACATATATGGCCAGGCACAGTGACTCACGCCTGTAATCCCCCAGTACTTTGGGAGGCTGAGGAGAGCAGATCACTTGAGATCGGAAGTTCGAGATCAGCCTGGTCAACATGGCGAAACCCCGTCTCTACCGAAAATACAAAATTTAGCTGGACATGGTGGCACGTGCCTGTACTTCCAGCTACTTGGGAGGCTAAGGCAGGAGAATCACTTGAACACAGGAGGGGAGGTTGCAGTGAGCCGAGATTGCACCACTGCCCTCCAGCCTGGGTGACAGAGTGAGACTCCATTTCAAAAAAAAAAAAAAAAAAAAAGAAACAAAACTGGGTGACACATATATGAAATGGAAATGTTGTTATCCTTAATCACCTCAGAGTGGAAAGAAGATAAAGGTCCATCTAGTAGAATAAAAAAAAATTGTGGTTAAATTCACAGTGAAATATTATGCAGTTATAAATTACAGCTACACTCAACAACCTGGATGACCTTCAAAAACACAATTGTGAGCCAAAGAGGCCAGGCATAAAAAAAGAAAATAAACTGTATCTCTTTGCTTAGATAAATTTCAAAGGCAGGCATCACTTATCTCTAGGGTTTGAACTCAGGGCAGTGTTTACTCTTGGGGTAATGGTGACTCAATGGGAAGGTGGCTACTTGAGAGGTGCTGGCGACATCTGTTATTTGACCTGGGTATTTCACAGTATCCTCATTTTCTGAATTTTTTTCGATTATGCACTTTACTGTATATGCTATATACTTCAACAGAATAAAAAATAGACTTTAAAGTTGAAGCAGAGACTTAATGAACACACACACACAATTTACTCAGCGTCTCATTTAATCGTCACAACAATCCTGTGTTTTAAAACTTTGCCTGATACTAAAAGTCACCAATGACACTTCTCATAATTAGAAAATTACCAGATTCCTTTCCAAACTGAACGTATTAGAATCTCTAGGGGAAGGTACTGAACATAAGCCTTTTAACTAAGTGATTTTATAATCAACCAAGTTTGACATATATTGACAGATACGTGTCCTGAGAAGTAAGATTTAATGTGATCTCTAACATATAACAAGAACTTAATAAATGGTGGGTCTTTTTTTGTTTTGTTTTGTTTTAGATACTGTTGCTTGCATTTTACAGAGGAAAGACTGAAGTCCAGAGGAGGACTAAGTTAAGGTCACAGAGCTGGAAGCAGATGCCTTATATGAATTATCTCATTTTATGCTGATACCCACTCTGGGGAGTACACTTTGTTAGCCTCGTCTTACCCATGAGCAAACTGTAGCTCACGGACTTTAAGAACTTGCCCCAAAACACCTAGCCAAGGAATGATGGTATCAGCTCAGTTTAACTTATAAGGCTCTGATGGATTCAATTCTTAAAGTTCTGCCATACAATAGGAAAAGTGGAAGGAAGACAAATTCAGAAGCACTGAAGTCACACTTTGGTGGTATGTTTTTTAACATATTGGGTGCCTGGTCATTAACATATATTCATTTTCCGACTCAACATCTCCCCTGTAAGCAATTAGGGCAGGTTGCATACTCTCCCAGCCTTATCTTTGAATGGAAGATGTGGGAAGAAAGGGGACTGATAGAATGCTTGTTGGATATGACCTATGCCTGGGATAGTTGTCACCTGTGCCATCCACCCTCACAAATAATGCACTTCAGTTGGGCTTCTGGGTATCAATGATTGTGGGGAATTTGAAATTAGCCACCACACCTTTATTAAAATTTTTCTATCTTTTTGGAAGTTAGTTCTTGAGAAGTCCCTGCTGAAAACAGAGATTTCTCCTGTCCATATTTTTCTTGATTAAGTAATATTTCTGGGAGTTGAGGTTGTAGCTGCTACCTATTATGCAATGTTTCATCATTAGTGTCAAGGAGCAAAACACTTTTGTCTCAGGCTGGAGTGAAGAGGTGTGTTTCTGACCTCCTTTTCTCATATAGTAGAATATGCTTCAATCTCATTGCTTACTACTTTTTCTAGTCCATCGAGGTAGGTTAAAAACCATGGTCACATTTTAGTGGGCAGGGTCTTCAAACTTTAAAGAAAAGAAGTGACCACTGCACTCCACTTCTTCACTTCCTCTACCTATGTATCATCTATTTCCACCAATGGTTGCTCATCAATTTGAAAAGATCACGGCCTTCTTTTTCAGTGAGAGAGTCAGAAATCTCTACCTCTTCCTTTTTTTTTTTTTTTTTTTTTTTTTTTTGGGGGGGCTCATTTCAGAACATTGAACACAGGCTGGTCAGTTTAGGCTACTTTAACACTGAACACCACAGGAAAATATAACTTTTTCTTGTCTGTTTGGCTTTCTTTTCGTTTGACACTGATGGATATAATTTTGACTTCACTGACATTTCAAAGGCAAGATCCTGACCTTGACTAAAGCTTCAATGAGAAGGTGGTAGAAATCCCCATTCAAGACTTCCAGCTAAGCTAAAGTCTCCAGTCCAGCTTTTATTGACAAAACCATAATTGGGTCCTCACTTGCTTAGTGCTCATGTGCATATGATTCCCTGGCCAGAGGACCCTCTGTTACATGTTCATATTCCATCATGATCATAGTCATCTCATGTTCATAACTGTCACTATGATAATCTTTATCCTCAATGTTCAAAAGCCGTGGCCACTACTAAATAAAAGCCTTGACCACAATGGACTGTTATCTCACCATTGAGGCAACATGATGCTTGATATACTGAGTGATCCCCAGATGCACAGACCTTCTCTTCCTTCAGAAATGATTGATGTGGTTCAGCTCTCATCTCTCTTTCCCTCTGGGAGATCATTCACCATGCAGACCTGATCATGTTTATGTACAGTTCCAGATGAGACACAAAGATGACAGATAATGCTTAGTGCTTATGCAATCCCTCCTTTCTTATGAGATTACTAAACCGACAGACGTGCTCAACATTCAGCTGGGAATGCAGAAAACAAACCAGACTTGGTGTTAGAAAAACCAACTGCAGCCATTTTTCTAACACTCTGGCTTTGATCAAATACTACAGTTTTGCTCCGAGCAATTTTGCTCCTAATCATTTAACTCACATGTGGTGGCAAAAGGTACATTAATCGATCATGTTTTAGATTCATTGACATTCAGCCCAAACATTCTGGCCTTGTAAGAACAGTCCAATTTCACAGATGCCTGCAGGCAGCTGCTAAGCTGTTACCCTGTGCTTCAGAGAGGGGTAAAGTATCCCTTTGTGCAAGAGACAGAAATTCCTAAATCAAGAGGATGGTTGGGAGGAGAAAGAGGAGGAGAAGGGAGGGCAGTGAGAGAGAAACCCCTCTTTTCTCTTGTTCAACTTTTCTATTGCAAAGTGCGGAAGCCAACTGGTTAAAGTTGAGGGGACACATAAAGCCAGAGCAAGCTTTTAATTAATGAGACAGGGCAACAAAAAGACAGGAACCAGACAGATCAAGACCTGAGACCTGGCTCTGCTATTAATCTGCTGTGTCTCTTTGGAGAAGTTTCCTCACCTCTCAGCTTTTCAGTTTTGACAGCTATAAAATGGGGATAAAACGTTTTTATGTTGATTATAAGAAACACTCCTAATATGGGTACTAGCACATTGCTTGGCTTTCAATAAAAGACAACAATTAGTTTTCTTTAATTCCCAGTGTTGAATAGATACAAGAAGACAAAGGTAAATAGGATGCATACCTAGTCCTCTGGGTGCTCACCATGTAGTAAATGAGATGCTGTGTTACCTGATTGCTATAATAAAGGAGAGTGATTCTAAGTTCAAGTTGGAATACAGTATCACAAGCATGCCTGTTATTCAAGTAGAAAGCCTGAAGTCATCACAAGTTTTCTCCATCTTTTTCTTCCGACATGTAATTATTCACTAAGTCTCACCACTTTTATCACTAAAATATTTCTTGACTTAAAAACTTTTATTTCTATGTCTGTCTTTACTACTCTTGCTCTTGTTTGGGATCTAATTATCTCTATTCCAGCTTATTGAAGTTCTCCCTAACTGATATTTTCTAGTCTTTCTTCACTTTAGTTCACTTTTCAAACAACGTATCTTTTTGAAATAGCTCAAATTCTAACCAACATTTGAGTGTTTCATATCATCTCCTAAATAGGGTCTTATTATTCATCTCAGTAGTCAGGATCACCCACTTTTTGGTTCCAACCACCCTTTCTACCAGTGGTTCTCAACTGGAGGTGATCGTCACAACTTGGGAAGAGGGCTTGCTGCTGGCATTTAACGGCTAGAGGCCAAGGATGCTGCTTAACATTCTACAACATACAGGGCAACAGCCTACAACATAGAATTATTCAGCCCTAAGTGTCAATTGTGCCAACATTGAGAAAACTTGCTTTCTTGCTGAGGTAATGGTCATGAAGAATAACCCAAGGGCCCGAGCAAGGTTGAAAACAGAAAAAAGTAAATGTTAAGTTGCTATTGCCAGTCAGTCAATGGGAGGCCGAGAGAAAGCAAGTTGGAATATAGATGAGAATGAGAGGTTCAAGAATGAGTGTGCCTTTCTTCTATATCCTTTACTACGCATGGAGAAAATGAGCATAAGTGATAAGGAAGATGGGTTGTAATGGACAGCTGGGTGTCAAATAACCTTCACAGGAACACTGGGGCAATTCAGATGTGGGGTGATCATGTTTGGATCAAAACTGATGGAAAAAAGATGGAAAAGGAGAGAATTGTTGTATTTTTTTCTAGGATGTCTGCATTTTAAATCTTTGTTAAGAAAGTACATCTTGTAAACAGATTAATCATCTCTGTCAGAGGTCAGAACAGAGGTCTACAATAAGTAAATGCAGAAGATGTATAAGACAATTTCTGAAACCTCAAATTTATAACATCAAAATAATTCAAGTAGCAGAAATTCAACAAAAATAATGAATATTAACAATTAGGATAGTGGTTTAGATTAATAGATCACCTTTAACCTGAAGAGTCTGATGAAATGAAAAAATTCAAGTTAAGTTTCTATAGTGATATAAGAAATTGTGTGATAAAACCTTTAGTGGTGCTATTTTCAGACAAAATATAAATCTCTAAGGTTCCAGATGTAAGGCAGTGGAAATTTTTCATTATGTATTTATTTAATTATTTTTTGCCAGAGGTCCCTGAATAAGAGATAATTTGAAGGAAGAATTTAATGGTAAGGTTTATGCAAAGACGATACAGGCACACACCTTCTCAATATGAGAATAAGCAGAGCTGAATTTTTTAGGTCGCTGTGGCTGATTTGTACTTGCATTAGGACCTCTGTGAAGTGACATGTATAATTAATCACAAATATTATTATTAATATATCTTAATATAGAAGATGAATCGTTGTGTAACTGAATTGCATCCTGCCTCAGCTGTTACCTAATTAAAAAACTGAGACCAACAGTCAAAGAGAAATATTAATGGCATGCAATTTGGTTTAAATCTTAGTTCACAAAAAGATCTCAAAAATAATTGTATGTTTTGCCATGAGGAATACCTGTTATGCAAAGCTGTTTTCCTACCAATTCCCTTGCTCCCCAGAACGAATGAATGACTGCTCCATATTTACATGTTTATTTTATCTCAGGTTGTCAATAAGACCATTAGAGACATTCAGCTTTGGAGACTGAGAAGGAACAGAAAAGATAAAAGGATAAATTACAGGGTGAAATGAGGAATTTATTTTTAACCTCGTGGAGAATTGGACTTTAATGAGACACAATTTTAAGTCTGGAATGAAAGGTTTGCAGTACAGAAAAATGGTTGAATGTGATCACTAACCCAATCTTGTTTTTAACAGGATGCTTTCTAAATGACCATAGCTTGTATCTGTGTAATACTGAGCAGTTGGTATGTGAGGACTTACAAGTAGGTTATTTCATTTGATTTTCACTGCAACCATGACGTAAGCAGAGCAGGAGGCACCATTCCCATTTTACAGATTAGGGGAAAAAAATCATTCACAAAATACAAATAGTGTCTTCGAAGTCACACACAAAGTACCCTACCTCTTATCTAAACTGGAATTCTGGGGGACACTAAGATGGCCATTATTATCACTTCTAGAATCAATATACTAACACAATTTCTAAAAGCATGTTAAATTAAGAAAGTAATATATTGCTTATATAGTTTCTGAATCTATTACCTTATTTGATCCCCGTAATAATCCTCCAGGCTAAATAATATTATTTCTAATTTAAAGATAAAGATATTAATGGTCAAAAACATTAAGAGATTTACTCAAGATCACCATTTTGGGAGCGTGGCTGAAACTCAAGCCCATGAGTTCTAAGCACAAATTCAGTAAGGCTCTATTATTCTTATTCTGAAATGTAGCTGCAGTGTCAGTGGATGCCACATTCCTGAGACTGTTTAACTTCCAGTAAGACACTTGGAACCCCAAAGCGAAGAACCAGATAAATGTATGTGTCATATTGAAGTTTCAAGTACTGCCAGGGAAAGGAGGAATACTTCTTTCTTGGTGAATCTGCCTCTCCCAGTGTCCTAAGCCTTAGTGTACATGGGCAGCTCTCAACTAGGCCTAGGATATCTTGATGAGGAAACTAATCAATCTGATTCCCTATACAAATGGAAAGAAATACAAGAAAATAAACATGCAAAACAAATGGCCAATTAACTCTTTTCTGAGAGATTGAAGCAAGGAGGATGCTCGAAAAAAGTAATTTATAGTTTTAAATGTAACTGTGTGCCTTTAAATGCAATCTGTAATGACTTATGACTCTAGCGACCCATCTTGATTACTGCCTGTTGCCATTCATTATCACCATGGAAACAGCACTGTTGCCAGCTGTGTGCTTGGTGGTGGGGTGGAGGCGGTGCTGTTGGCTAAGGACAAGAGGCTAGAACCTGTGGGACTCTGGATTTGCAGGAGTTTTTTTAGGGAAGAAGAGAAAAATTGGGAGTACATGGTGCTCTGCCTCCTGCAGCAAGCCCCTAGGTGGGGTACAATTCAGAAAGAAACACCGGAACAGATGGTCTTAGTGCCCTCATCTCTCTCTGGAAACAAAACAAGATGAGATCAGAAACATTCCAGTCTGGGAGATAATCCACCGGGCAGCAGAAGGCATGAGGAAGGGGCAAACTGTGTGCAAATTTCATTAACACAATTTCTCATGGAAATTCTTCAAGCATATGAGCCAATCTTCTCAGCTGCCTCAACCCTAAGCTTCTAGTATATGAAAGCTCCAAGGGTGATCTGCAAAATCCATCTAACCTCTCTCCACTTGACTTCGTCTCAATTTTATCCCTATCTTCCCTCTAATTTGGTTTTCAAACCCTCTCTTCACTCCTTCCTATATATGCCTCTTAGTCTTTTATGCCTGCCTGCTTTCTCTTGTCTTCCCTTTCATATCTAATTAATGATACTAACATGATAGAGTAGGATGGGAGAAAGACATAATCCATTACAATATCCTCCTGTCATAGATGTGAAAACTGACATCCAGAGTGGTTTCAGGAACTCCCCAAAAGTACATGGTGAGTTCTCAGCAGAGTCAGTACTCAAACCCAGGTCTCTAAATTTCCAGTCCAGTGTTTCTTCTAGCAGAGTGCTGCTCTGTCATATTCTATCTTCATTTCTGAGACTAATTTCCTGCTACACAGAAGTACAGGCAAATTTCAGTTCTCCAGGCCAGTTTGATTTATCCTTGCTTTCATGGAGCATTTCTCTCTGCAGAACTTGGTTTGCTCCAGAGACAGAAGATTCATCCTTATGAGATATTCTGGAGGGAGGGGAGAGGGGACAAGATGGCTTAGTCATCTTTCCACTTTATTTAGAATGAATATTAAAAGCACCAGGACACAATATAGCTCTAAATGGGTATACAAAAAAGTGTTAGGAATATAAGAATGTTATGACTTTGCACTGCTAAACTCTGCTTGGGCTGCAGGCTGTTGGGGGAATGACAGACATCACCTCTGAGTTTGCTACAAAAGTGTTTCCCACAAACATCATTTGGTTAGCAAATAAATTTTTACACGTGACATTATATTCAACGTCTGAGATCTCTGAAGAATGCCTACAATCAATGTCTGATGTTAAAATAGAGGTAGGTTGATAAATTTAAAAATACATATTCAGAACTTGGAGACTATTGATCTGGGCCTCAGTCCTGACTCTGCAGTTGAGGTATCTACAAAGCTGCGATTGAGCCCCTTTGCCTTAACCTCCATGCCTTTGTTTGTACATCAGATTGTATTAGAGGACAGGCATTTCCCCTAAAAGGCCTTTTCAACTTCACTCTAATGGTAATGATAATTGCTGAGGCAGGAATTGTCACCCTTTATTGACCCTTACTCTGTGCCTAGGGATTTTGCAGACATTATTATCTCATTAATGCTTACAACTGCCCACATAGATAGGTATTGCTATCCCATATTAGAAATAAGGAAATAAATTCAAAGAAGTTAAGAAACTTGCCTAGGGTCATTATGTTCTAATTTAAACAGCAGAGCTAGGATTCATATTCCGGTCTGTAAGACCAACACCACTTCACCAAATGATAATGTCTTTGAACGTTCTATGATTTTTGCTATCCTCTCTGACTTCTTAGAAGCCACACATTCATTTATTCCATGAATATTTATTGTGTGACTAACATAGACAACTTGTTAAGGAGTTGGGGATACAGTGATTTCAAAAATAGTGAAGCTTCTACACTCCTGAAGATCACAGTCTATTTTATGTATACGGCGAAAACAGATAGTATTCAAGTAAACCAATAAATATCCATGTATCTTTTTAGATAGAGATCAATGCTCTGAAGAAAACAAACAGAATGGCATAATAAAGCCATTTTAGATGGCTTTCATAAGCTAGTGACATTAAGGCTGAAAATGGAAATATAAGAATGAATCAGCCTTCCAAAGAGCTGGGGGTGGAGGTATCAGGTAGGGAACGACAAGGGTAGTTACCAGGAGGGGAAGAAGTTGATGTGTTTAAAGAATAGCAAGCAGAATGGAGATAAAGGGAAGATACATCTTAGTGAGCAAAAAAGACAATGGCAAGTGATGAAGTCAGAGGTAGACAGGAGGCACCATAAGGTCATTGGGCTCCATTATAAGTGTGAGAAGACATCAGAAGGATTAAACATATATAACCAGGATGTACGTATGTGAATATACACTCTCTGGAGTATAAATATAAAATGATTTTTAATTCCTTCAACAGCTACCTCAACTATACTTCGGGGAAGTTTCATTAACAATATCATGGTCTTGTTCCTTTACTTCTAAGGTTGTTCAGGTATTAAAGTGTTCTAGATATTATATTTAACTCTCAGTCATTTTAATATCATTCTCAGTCTCTCTTTGAGGTTTATTCCTTCTTGCCTTCTCAGTATAGACCACACTTGTCGAAGGTTTTAGTGCAGGCATCTACAAAGTTTTTCTTAAAAAAAAAAAACCCAGATAGTAGACATTTTAGGCTTTGCAGGCCAAATGTTCTCTGTCACAACTCCTCAACTTTGCCGTTGTAGTGTGAAAGCAGTCATAGACAATACATAAATGAATGAGCATGGCTGTGTTCCAATAATACTTTATTTACACACACTAAAATTTGAATTTTCTAAAATGTTCTCATATAAAAAACTTTATTCTTCTTTTGACTTGTTTTTTTTTCCTAACTTGTCTCATAGATCAAACAGAAACAGGCAGGATTTGGCCCACAAGTTATAATCTCCAGATTCCTGGCTAGTGGCATGGAGTTAGAAGAGCTGTATGAGGTATGGTCCACTTTTCATACAGTTTACCTCTCTCCTGTTTTTCTCTCATCTGGTGAGCAGAGCCAGGGCAGATTGATGTCTTCTATATACCTGCCTCTGTTAGGCCATTTTTACGTCGTTAAAAAGAAACACCTGAGACTTTATAATTTATAAAGAAAAGAGGTTTAATTGGCTCACAGTTCTGCAGGCTGTACAGGAAGCATGGTGCTGGCATCTGATCAGTTTCTGGCAAGGCCTCAGGGAGCTTTCAATCATGGCAGAAGGCAAAGGGGTAGCAGGCATGTCACATGGCAAGAGCAGGAGCAAGTGAGAGAGAGAGAACGAGTAGGGGAGGAGGTACTATGCTATTTTAAACAATCGGATAGCATAAGAACTCAGAGCGAGAACTCACTCATCACCAATGGAATGGCACTAAGCCATTCCTGAAACATCTGTCCTCATTCATGAAGGATCCACCTCATCCACACCTCCCACCAAGCCCCACGTAAAACATTGGGAATTACATTTCTACATGAGATTTGGATGGGACAAACATCCAAACTATATCAAAGCCCATCGTTTGCTTGTCTGTTCTCACTGTTGGTTGTCAGCACTTCTCAGGCTGACATTGAATGGGAGTAGTAGAAACTGTGAATGTCACATCATTATTCTCTCAGCCTTTATCTTTCTTATGCAAGTTGGCTGACTTCCAGCTGCAGCACCTATATCCTTTTGCTTGAGGTCTTTCTCTGGCTGCTAAATCTTACTCTGTATGCAATAGTAGGTTGAAAGTTCTGGAAAATTAATATTCTGCAGATGCAACTCTCAAGCAATGATTGACAGGAGTGAGTAGATAAAACTTTCAACTTTCTTTCTTCATGGATAATCCTAAGTTGTGCATTCCACACTGGTCCCAGTGCTCCCCAGAAGGATGTAGCCCCAGCTGTCCTCAGTGGTGACTTGTTTGATAATACATTTTTATTGATTACTTTTCTATCTCTGTTTTACTTCCTCGCTCCTCTAATAGGATCACTTCTCTAATAAACATCTTGAACTTGAATCATTTTCTTAGGGTCTTCTTCTAGGGAAAGTAAAACCAGTAAAATAGGTATGTGGATAGACTCTGTGTCAGCTAGTGTCCAATGTTGGGTCCTTTTTGAGGTATGTGATGGGAGCCTTAGAAGTCTTTCTGTAAATAGTTAGAGGTTTGTGTTGTCTTCAACTGCCTGAGATTTATCACAGGGAGATAGGAGTTTTGATTTAAATGCATGTGTCTCTAAAGCGCAGAAATAGGATCATCCAATGAAAGTTATGGAAAGGTATAACTCAGAAAAGGAAGGGAATTTTCATAGTCATATTCATCATGAATTAGATTGGTTTACCTTATGAGTCAGTGAGTGCTTAATCAATGGATGTATCCAAATAAAATTCTGCTGGCAACTTCTTAGTAGGAATGCTAAATAGAATCCAGTCTTCCGACTGAGGTTATACCGGCATATGCTTTAAGATTCCTTCACATTCTTACAGTCTTGAATCTTGAGATTAAATATAGAAATCTTAAAGTACTGAGAAAGGCAAACAAACCAAATGTCAGGAATTGATTTATCACAGAGAAGAATCCTTATTTAAGTTGTGATGATAGAGTTTAGGAAATTGTTTCTTACCCAAAATCTTATAAGGGGTTTTACAGGATAGTTTCCCGAGGGTTCTGAAATCGTCGATGTGGAGAACAGTGACTCATAGTCCAGCCTGACACATCCTCATACCTACAGAGAAATTGATCCAGACTTGGACAACTGTAATCTCCCTCAGGAAGAATTATGGCATAATTATCTTGCTATCCAGTGTCTTTCTTTCCTTTTCTTTAGAGAAAACTGTGGGAAAAATAAAATGTTTTATTGCTCTTAAAATCATGACAAATATTTATTGGGGTAATTCTCTAGTTATCACCACCAATTGCAAACCCTGATCACATTATAAATCTTTTTAGTCTCATACTTATTGAAGAAACTCGTCTGACTTGGGTACTTGGTTAGTGGGTCTTTTTTATGCCCTAGAGAATGGTATTTTAAAATTTCATTTGGAAGATGGCAAGGGTGATGGAGATTAGCAATTGGCCAGAAAGTGCTAGAAAGAGAATGAATCATTTAGAATCTTAAGCGATGGAATTAGGGACATTTTCAGAGACTTTTAGAACAAAAGCTTGTGATTCAGTGTTGTGCAGAGGACAAATGGAATTAGCACGTAAGTCATTGTCAGCTGATCAGCATTTTTGTCTTGATTCTGTTCCTATTTCACCAAGTAATAATAGGTAAGTCAGTTATTTTCACTGAACTTTAACTTTCTTAATTCATGAAATTAAGGAATTAGACCAGTGATCACTAAGTTCTCTTCAGCTTTAAAATGGTGTGATTCAGAATTGTATTTATTATTATCATTTTCCAAAGTAATTTTCCTGGACATTCAGTTAATAATGTGAGATGAATACACACATGATGGCTGCACACACTCACACACAGAGTGAGATGCCATCTTTTTTTATTATTATTATACTTTAAGTTCTAGGGTACATGTGCATAACGTGCAGGTTTGTTACATATGTATACTTGTGCCATGTTGGTGTGCTGCACCCATCAACTCGTCAGCACACATCAACTCGTCATTTATATCAGGTATAACTCCCAATGCAATCCCTCCCCCCTCCCCCCTCTCCATGATAGGCCCTGGTGTGTGATGTTCCCCTTCCCGAGTCCAAGTGGGAAGTAGAGTGATTGGAAAAGCACCACCAAGAAACCAGAAGAGAGCTATCCATGTGGGTGATTAAATGAGGAGTAAGAGGGTCTTAAATCATAGAAACTGCATTTCTTGGGAAACTAAATGGCAGATCACTATGGGTTACATTCTTGCATTTGCCTATCTTTATCAAGAGATGAATTTAGCCCGAGAAAGTTCCAGCCGAGGACAGAAGGGGGCAGTATCAGATTTCGTGCATACACTAAAGGGCAACAAAGTTGGATCAGGTGTGCTGATAAATGTTTAACAACAGTCTCTCCAGGTAGAAAAAGCCCCTATATGACATTCCTGATGTCCTGGGAAAATACCACAAAAGTGGAGATGAAAATAAGTGTGTACAACTAGCTCTTGTGACCCAGTGTGAACTGATTGGGGCACATTGGTTGTATGTAAAGGAAATGTTATTTAGAAAGTATAAATATTTTGATTTTCATTTTCAGCGATGGAAACAGAGGCTTAGCAGGATGGACATCTTGTTTAATTTTATACAGCTAGACCACAAGGGCGACAGAAGATTAAGAACAGCGGTTATACATGCCAACCCCTATATTAGCTTTAATCCTGATTCAAGTATTGAGATTCCACATCTCATACTCCTCCTGCTAATGCCTGTGGTAAACTTTAGGTAGTTACCTCTGATTGTTTTCACTCCCTTTCCTGGGAGGCATAATCAGAGTGTTCCTGTTTCCAATATCATTAAGGTCCAAGAGGACCTGAAAGATTTATTAATCTTCTCAGCCAAGAGTCTGGACCAACTGAGAAATAAGTCAAAGAAAGAAAACAAACAGATTTAAAATATAAACCTTGTTGTAGATAAAGTTGATACTGAAGAAAATGACTTAGGCTGCGAGAAAGTAGCTTTCCTCATGTCAAATCCCAGGATTAGACAGACTTAGAAATCCAGTGACAGATTATGTCAGGCTAAGAAAGGCCTTTCCTTGTTGACATTTATGGCATTGAAGGGCAGAGAAGAGCATTTCCCCCCTGAAAGCAGTTCATCCACAACTGGAAGAGAGAAATGGAGAGGTTGTTTATTTCTGGATCTTCTTCCTAAACTCAGAAATCAAATAAGTCATTACACTTCCCTTTGTATAAAAATAAACTTCAATCCTTCTTAAAAAAACACAGAAGAGAGCTGGGCCTGGTGGCTCATGCCTATAATCCTACTTTATAAAACCCAGGTGGGAAGATTACTTGAGGCCAGGAATTACAGACCAGCCTGGGCAACAAGATGAGATCCCATTCCTACAAAATTTTTTTTAATTAGATGGGCATGGTAATGTGTGCATATAGTCTCAGCTACTCAGGAGGGTAAGGTGGGAGGATCGCTTGAACCCAGAAGGTCAAAGCAGCTTCAGACAGCCATGATGACACCACTGCACTCAGCCTGGGCAACAGAATAAGACCCTGTGTCTCAAAAAAAAAAAAAAAAAGAAAGAAAAAAGAAGACAATTCATTCCACAAGACCAGTATTACCCTGATACCAAAGCCTAACAAAGACATTACACACAAAAAAAGAGAGGCTAATATCCGTTAAGAATACAGATGCAAAATTCCTCAACAAAATATTAGCAAACTGAAGCCAGGAGCACATAAAAAGGATTACACAACAAGTGGTATTAATCTCAGGAATGCAAGGTTGGTTCAACCCCACACCATCATCTCAATAGATGCAGAAAAAATATTTGACAAATGCACCACTTTTTTATGTTGAATACACTCAACAAATTAGGAGAGGTGAAAGGCCATTCACAAAATGCAAGTGAAGCTTCCTTCACATGGAGGAAATGGGGAAGATACCTCCTCTCTAAAAATTAAAAAAATATGTAAATTTGGTCAATCAGCTTGATTTTCTGATGCCTACTTAGTGGGAATAGCAACTGTTATAACTGAGAGAAATGGAAGGAAAATTTTTGAAGCAGATCTGTGTAGGTTGAGTGGCATAACAGAGTTATACAGATCTTGTATTGAATAATGGCCTTATGACTTATCAGCTGTATGATTTGGGGGCATCTTAAACTGTGAGATTCAGTTTGGTTACTGGCAAAATGAATATAATAATACTTATTTCCCAAAGTTATTACAGAATCAGGGTTAATATTTGTAAAGAGTCTAGCACATGTCAGGCTCAGAGTAAGCACTTTGTAATGCTAGTTTTACTATTATCAATAGTTGTGGAGGGCAGCGTGGTAGGATGGGAGGGGTAGCCAGGTTGTCTAAAGGGACATCCACTTAAAAAATTGAGTAGGGTAACAATTAAAAGAGAAGGGTCTCTCTGGTTTATTCTCATAGCAATTTGTGCAATCCTGGGTAAATCAGAAATTTGATTCTGGCCTTCACTTTCCTCATCTGTAAAATGGAACAAGTGAGTTAAAAGATCTTTGGAATCTCTCTTATCTCTAAAATTCAGTGACTCCATGAAGTAGAAGATGGCACAGAAAGGAGGTGGGAGAATGTCAAATGTGACCTTTTCAGTATACTTGCAGAACGTGTTTGAATACAAGCTCCAGTTTGCTTCCACCAAAGCTAACAAGAAGAAAGAACATCAACACAATGACACACTTCTTTTTGGCTCTGAAAGGCTTCCAGATTGTGTCTAAATTTAAACCACTTTCTGGAGACCAAAGAGATGCCTGAGGACAGCTTGACAATAAATCTTTCAGCACACATAACTCTTCTTTTTGTCATTTCGTATGAGGAACATGAGCATTTCAAGTGTCCTCCTCCAGAATTGTCAATCTGGCACCTGTCACTGGCCTCTGATTCCTTATGAAAGTATTTAATTTTTCCAAGACAAATTGGCAGAATGTCCAAAGAGAAGGAAGAAATGACACAGGAGAGATGGAAAATGCTAATTTGTGGGGAAGGCTTCTGCATGGCTTAGAATCCAATAAACATTCTCAAAAGGAAGTCAAACCCAGTGGTTTCCTTCATCATTAGTATCACAAGAATCACTGTGGACAAATTCAGTAATCATGTTAATAACCCATTGAATGTCCTAGCCTCACAGTGCTCTAAGACTGTCTCCTGCAAGGATCTTTATTTTCACAAATTCTCCATAGCCTCCCACATTCAAAGTCACGGTTAAGAAACGGGTCACCTTATAGAAATTTCAAGATTCTACTTTCAGGATTTCAAACTCAGAAAACCTTCTTTATAATCACAACCTTAAAAGAACTTTGATAGCTTCCCACACCTATAGGATGATGTTCGAACCCTTATACTCAGAGATCAATTGTCATTTGCCTTCAACCTATTTTCCCTGCATCAAGACATTTCCATCACTCTGAACTAATCATGACTCATGGCTGTATGTTCACCTTGTTCCAGAATCTCTTTTCTTAATATCTCTACTTCAGAGTTTCTCAACCTTAAAACTAATTAAATTTTGGGTAAGAGCATTCTTTGTTGTGGGAGTTGCTTATAGATGGTAAAATCTTTTGAAGCCTCCCTGGTCTCACTAGATACTGATAGCATACCTCAAATTGTGACAATGAAAAGTGTCCCCTGGGAGGTAAAAATACTACTAATTCTTATACATTCTATATAATTATATTTTTGTACCCACTGGATGATACAGTCAATAATAATTAATTGTACATTTTAAAATAACTAAAATAGTATAATTGAAACATTTGTAATACAAAGAAGGGATAAATGCTTGAGGTGATGGATATCTCCTTTACTCTGATGTGATTATTACACATTGTATGCTTGTATCAAAAGATCCTATGTACCCCATGAACATATGCACCTATATGTACCCATAAAAGTCTTTTAAAAATGCCCCGATTGAGAGCCACTGCTTTACTTGAGAAACTTCTAATCTGCCTTTAATTCAATTCAAATGTCACCTCTTCTCTAGAGTCTTTTCTAACTTCTTCAGGAAAACCAATACATTTCCATTCGTGACTTTGTTATAATTATGGTCAGGAATATTGCATTGTAGTTATTTGTAGTTTATCTTCTCAACTAGACTGAGCTTTACTTGGAGAAGAGCTTCATCATATTCTTAATTATATTCTCATCACTTACTATAGTTTCTGGAGCTATAACCATGGCTGGTGATCAAGCTCTGTTAATTTATCAGATATTTCTATCATTCCTATGAATTAGAAAGATCAAATATTATTTACTATTTTCAGTATGTGGATAATTTTTCCATTAGGCAGATGCATTTCCAATTGTAAGTAATAGGAATATAGCTCAAACTGACCTGGGGAAAACAATATACATAAAATGGCTCATGTACTTACAAAAAAAAATCCAGATTTGGACTTCAGGCATAGCTGAATCCAGATGAATAGCTCCTGAGTAGGGACAACACATAATAACTGCAGATTAGAAGTAAGCTAATCTGCAGTAAACTAGTACAGAAGGTAAAAAAATTTCAGTGAACTAGCCTAAACCACAGAGTCAGACCAGGGGTTGAGAATGGGAGTAAATGACAACACGAATTTTATTCGTGTGTTTAAGCGTTGATTCTCCTAATGTCTCTGTAAGTAGAGACAATGATTTATTTGAGATAAGAACTCAGGTGATGGGCGTGGATCCACACTATTTTTTTTTTTTTTTTTTTTTTTACATAGCATAGAAGTGTACTCACGCTTCATTACTACCATAACCAGAGTAAATGAAATACTTCCCAGGTCAAAGGAAACTAAAACTGAAGGATATTACAGTTCTGGCTACATCAGTTCCCAGGAATAACTTAATTTAGGCCATAAATCTGCTATTCCTTGACCCATGTCACCCAAACTTAATGTCTGGGTTTTGGGGCTTGAACTATTTTCTGGGCCATCAGCGAGTCATTCTCCCCTTATCTTTGCCTGCATGTAGGCCTAAGAATTTTTAATGTATGCTCTCTTAGCATCTGTTATTGTTGCTGTTGTTGTTTTTGAGTGGCAGTCTAGCCACAGTTCACACAACAGAATATCTGGTACTTGAAACTAGCCCCTTTGACACATAAGTGATATGTTTTCTTTACCAATATAGTATGAATCAAAAGCTGATAAACTTCACGAGAAAAGAATACCACAGATTGGGCAGGTAGGTGAATTTTCTGAGACACAGATCAATCGGGGATGTTCCCAGTATCTAAGAGGGGTTGCAATTTGGAGATATCATTGCAGGCAGCTCTTGTTCAAAACAAGACTTTCCTTAAAGCCACAAGGTACAAATCTCTGAGCTGAAAGAACATGTAGAGTAGAAAGCACCAGACTAGCAGTGTGACAACCTGGACTTTATCTACTTTGGTGAGACCTTGTTCAAGTCGCAGAATTACAGAATATCAACTAGAAGGAACTTTAATCATAAGTTGCAAGCCTCTTATTTTTGATGGTGTGGGTGTTGATTCACAGAGACAAAGAGGCTAAGTCCAAACTGTAGATTGGTAAAATCAGGATTAAAACCAAGATCTGCTAACACTGGAGTTGCCTACTAATATCACCTTTGATGTCTGTAATGTTCCTGTTATATAGATATTATTATTGTCTCCGTTTTAGAATAAAACCATCTGTATCCAACGAGACTTCACCTTGGGTTCCTTAAGTAAATATAAAGATTGAAATTACAACCCTGGAACTAGTCTTTCAATTATAAGCTGAGATTGATTTTTAACACTATCTGTAAAATAATGTGCTGAAGACTAAGGGGTCTTGCTATTTTATTACTGCTAACCATTGCCTCTGCCACATAAACCCTTCCTTAGAAGCTGTAGGATGTGCCATAGTGAACTTACTTGAAAGTAGTCTCCTAGGAGAGTCCAAACAGCTGCATACTGAAGAAATAGCCTTTTGAGAAGGCAAAGAACAATCAAATAATAAGGAGATGCTATGAATTCACTGGTGTGCTTACTCCTTTAGTTGCATTATCTCATTTAATTATCACAATCATATTTTGATTAGACTTTGTCTTACTTTACAATGAAAGAAAAAAACAAACTCAGAAACCTAGCATGATCAGCTCAGGCTCACCCAGTGATTAGGTAGAAATGCAAATCTATATGTGTGCCAAATCTGCCCCTCACCATGCCATTCAAAAAGCAGAGTAGAAACAGAGATAAGCTGATGTATTCACCTACTAAAAATAAGATTAAATGTTTACAGTTCTCTAGCCTCAGCTTTCTCGATATTCCAGATGAAGCTGAAATCAAACTTGGGCCCAGTTCATAGAATTACACTCATCTTTCTTTCCTGGGATCTAAGTGTGCTCCCCCCAAATGGAATGAAAGAGATTCTTCATCTATATCTCAGGTTCAGGTAACACTGGCTTGCCCTCTCTCATCTTCCAGAAATATGAGCCTACTGATGGTTCCTTGTCTTTTAAAAATTTCACATTTTATAAGGGTTTTAGAGAAGATTTGAAGAATTTTTTAAACATCTGAAAATAAAATAAAAGTTTGACGCTGACTAAATTGAAGGCATTTATAATGTGTTGCAAAACAGAAATGGTCTAGGAAAGAAATATATCTAGGTCCATATACTACATCTGCCATTTACTAGTTATATCAGTCTAAACAAAATATATCACTCTGAGCTCTTCTATATTTCCTCATCTAAAAAAAGAGGGTAATATTAACTACATTGTCCCTGATATAGCAATGATAATAAAATGCACCTAATGACATAGTTATCTTGAAGATTAAATGATATAAAATAGTTGCATACTTAGTTTTGACCCATAGTATGCCTTTAATATAATATCGGTTACTATCATACTAGCTAAAGATGATTAATATTTTTAAACTCAATTTTTACTCATCTATTAAATAAAGGTAATATTCCCTGTGGGATTGCAGAGATGATCAAATGAGATTTATGAGCAAACACCTAGCATAATGCTAATGGGTGTTTAACGTACATGAATTGACAAGTGTTAGAAAAAAGACAAATATTTAAATTTACCTATGTATGCTTTATGTGCCTTCTTATCCCCAGTCCTTAGCCTGTGTTTTATCCCTGAGTGGCCACATTCTTAGAATTATTTGCAGTAGAGAGACGCTGATGCTAGTTCCCATGCATATGAAACTCGATCATGGAGCTGGAGAGACAAGTTTAAATGCCATGGCTCTCTAAGGAAATAATCAGGGATGTGCACTTGTCTGATCATCACAGTATTATTTCAGTATTAAAATGTCATCAAACCCCACAGTCTACTAGCAGAGAAAGGTAAATCAAATTATAAAATATCTACATAATTAAATCTTACACAGCCAATAAAAAATATCTTATATCGGATGTTTGACAAACTTGTTTGATTATAGGGGTCTCCTAGTGTGATTTATAAAAGTATTGGCCCCACCCTAGACTTATTGAAACAAAATCTCTGATGATTGGATATGTGTATTTTAATCAAGTGTCCTTAGTGGTTTTTGTGATCAGGCAAATTTATGGAATTTTATTATAAAACATATATTTTTAATGCTAAAAGAAGAAACACTATTACGTAGTATGTACTACCACTTTACTTTTTTACAAAAAGAAAATTAAATTAAAAAGTAACAGCAGCTTTTTTTGGTATTGAAATTACCATTGTAATAGTTATGAGCACGGTTGTTCATGTCAGAAGACCTGGTTTAAATTACAGAACTGCTATTTCCTAGCTGGGTAACACAAGAAAAGTATTGAAACCCACTGTGCCTTAATGCCTTCATCTTTAAAATGGGGGAATAAAAGTACAAATCTTCTGTGTCATTGAGAGATTAAAATAATATAATATAAATGTAATTTATTGTTAGAGTTATTAGGTGAACTTCCACTTCCAGCTATGAGGAAATAAGATTGTACAGATTACTTTCTCACTGTAACCAACTATAAGCTGGAGAAGACATAGTAAAAAACTATTTGCAGAGATTGCGGACAGCTTAAGACTGTGAGCTTCATGTAAATAAAAAGAAAGGAGGTGGAAAAAAAAAAAAGCTTCTAGACTATGGGGAATAGCTTAATTCAGGAATTTCTTTTGAAGTGAAAAAGCACAACTGAAAATCTGGGGCATAATTTCCATCTCAAGTAGCTCTCCCAAGAATGAGGGACCCCAAAATTTGCTCTAATTGGCTCTACAGTTGGTGGCTTGCATGCTATGTCTTTGACATAGAAATGATAGACAGGACCTGTGTGTGTTACCAATAGAAAGTTTCCTTCCCCACCAGCCCCCTTTGAAGGGAGGACGGAGGAGGGCAAAGTGCCATTTATGCTGAGTCAATTTAAATGCTTCTACTGTGTTGAGACTTTCTGCTTACTAACACTTTACTGGAAATGTAATTCAAATGAGAACTGCTAACCAATACTTCTTCCTTCTTAAAATGGTTGACACCAATTCTCTGCAAAAGTAATAATTTCCATTCAAAATATTCTACAATTCAAGACTGAAATTTAGTCTTTTTGCCTTGATGCTGAGCCTTAAGTCTGTGGGACAAGTATCAAGAAAGAACTTTTTTTAATGGGAAAAAATAATGGGATAAGACAACTATCATCTTTCACTGCTACATCCTTGAAATAGAAGCCCACCATTTATCAGGAGACTAGACAGTTAATATCACACTTTGTTGCATTTCATTGTCCCTGAAAAAAACATTTATCATTGTTCAAAAAAATAGCACACAATTAAAAGAGATTCGTCATTTTATGATGTATGCCAAGACTCACGATAAATTTGCTAAGAGGTATGCAGCAGTCTAAAAACATGTCAAATTATCATTTTTCTTTTAACTGCTTTATTTCTAGGACCTCCTGTTGGGATAACTTCTATCCTACAAAGTGATGGCTCTCAGTGTGTAGTTTTTCTTTTTTTATTAAAGCAAGGAAAGTGCTGATCATTTTTTGTGCTTGTAAAGTTGCTATAGTCAAATGAGGAAAGATTGATAGTCTGATTGTTTTAAGCTAGAATAATGAGAATTCCAAAAATGTCTATAGATAAATTTTTCTTGCAGAATAAGGTATTTTGCATAATTTTTAGCATTCAATGTGAGAAGAATCCCTTAGGTATATAATCCTAACAGAGCTTTGGAAACAAATATTGGCCCATCTCACTAAAACCTATGCCTAAACATACTAACATAAGGTCTAAATATGGGACAGTCTTTTTGTATATGATATTTTTCTGTGGAGACATTCTGAACATATTTTCTGCAGGAAGATATTTGCTTCTGTTTTCTTAAAAGTATTTTTTAGAGGAGATTTTCTGTTTTTGTATCTTTGTGTTTTTTTGAATTTGAACTTTGGAAACAAAGAAGGGAGATAGGCCTAAGTCAAAGAGCAATAGAAAACTTGTACTAATGACTGTAAGATGAGCTATAAAATGCTCTTTTTGGGATACATAATTTATAGACTGGGTATCAGAAGACTTTTCCAATCTACTTTTTGAATAAAGGAAGATGGAATATAAAATGATTTGTTTCCCTTTAAAAGAGGGAGGGTAGGTTTTAGATTGAGGAACTGAACAACAATTTTAAAAAGTTCAGTTACTTAAACCAACTATTTACCATATCTGCAGATAGTCTAGAAATCACAATTAATTTGGTCTAATTCAAAAACAGTTATGTTTTATGATAGTACCACAAACACTTCATACCTATAAATTACTGTATAGAATGTTTGTATTGAGCTATTTTTCTCTGAATATGTCTTTAGAAGAACCAATAAAATATTTAAACGTGTAATTAATACATGGAATATACCAATTTCATAAAATACTGAAATGCATTAATCTTTTTGTAATCTTATTTTCCACTAGATGTATTTAAATTCTTGAAAATGCCTTTGACTATGACACAAAGTATTTCATCTATCTCCCCAATCAAGTATGTCCTTACTTTTTCTGGTTTTGCTAACTGAGGAGCATCTGTGATTTGAGCTAGTGATAGTCAATTGTCAGAACTTGAGTTTAACATGAAATATAACTCTTATATTAAATATCTCATTTAAAACATGTTGTCTCATACATTTAAATCATTCATTTAAAATCACTAATGATTCATTTAAATCATTCATTTCTTACTCATCTTCATGACCATTAGTCCTTATTTCTAAATTAGCATAAATCCAGAATACAAAGCAGAGAAACAAAATACATCTTACAAAATGCAGAATCAAGAGAAATAGACCTAATCCATAGCACCATTTGACTCTGAACATATATCAGACCTAAAGAAAGATAGCCATAACCTACCAACAAAGAATGCTTCATATTTATACCTATTCATTTGGATGACAAGAAAGTAATAACCCACTGTTTAATTTGCTGCTAATAGTCCCTAACCGTTCTCTAATAGTTGCCTGGGAAATTCCACCAGCAAACTAAAGAACCACGTAGGCCACCAAATTGCTTCATTCTCAGTTAAAATTTCTTTCTGGCAGTGATGTGGCATGAGTAAGAGGTAGAAAATTACCAGAAAGCCCAAGGAGTACCTTGCACAGCATTCCATGAGCATGAAGCACAAGTCACTCAGCTGAGCTAACCAGCTCTCACAGGCATTATCCAGGGAGATACTTCATATTATTAACATTCTTGCTAATGTCCTGGAATAGGATTGTGAGTGAATTTGATCTACTTGATATCAGAATTACCCAAGATCTGGGATGATTCCAAAATGCTTCTCTGAAGCAGTTTTAATTCATTTTCTTGGCAAATTTAGGTCATGTGAAAAGTGTCTTTCAGGTGTTTGTTTTTTTTTTAAAACATGCCAAGAAAGTTCATCAAGACAAAAATCCTATGTGGGATATTTTTCCAACATCAATAATTAAAGTGATGAAAGTAATATATAAGCCTCAATTTTCCTTGAAAATTTCTCCAAGTGAGTCAATAGTACTTAAGCTGAGGATATCAGAGGTAATTACCTCTACTTTTTAGAACTTCTTGGATTTCTCTAGAATGTAATAATAAGTAACAAGAAAACAGCTTCTCACACTCTTGAGTTCAGTTTTTATTTTGTTTCAAAATCAAGATCAGAAATAAGAAATTGTAAAGGTCGTATTTTGCTTTGTTTGGTGCTTTTTCTTCTAACTTTGGAAAATTTTAACCCTTGTGCTAGTTTTCAGTGGGAAAAAGATACCTGGCACTAAGAACTATGCGAAAATTAATTCTTTTTCCCGGTAGAGAGGTCATTCAAAAGCAAGAGTCTCAGCCCTGCTCACTTCCTAAGACGGGAATCTCCTCCTCAGACTCAGGCTGACTGAGGGAGATAATGAGCCTTCAGCATCCAGTGCTTTTCTAAAGCATCTGTGTTTTCTTATGGTTGTTGTGTTTGTTTGTTTGTTTGTTCACCATCAATATTTCTTAAAATTAATGAACAAGCAAGAGAATAAAGAGTCAATAATACAAGATTATACTGTACCTCAATAACTGCCAGTCCAAATGCTATTCCAATAATTATTATGAAACTTTTCGCCCATAAGTCTTTTATGGTAGAAATACAGGGCTGTTGGAAAAAAAAAAACAAAAACATTAAAAGTTACCTCAGAAAAATTCGACCTTATATTAATCAAAATTTTTATTCTTTTGTTTGACTTTTTACATTGCTAACAAGAAACACACTTAACAACAAGGAACCGGGTTGTTCCTTCCACTCCCTGCTTCACCCTTGCTCCAAAAGGTTGTAACTGTTGTGGTTTGTTTATACATTAAAAAGCAACTGAGGAACAAAATTTTGCTTGACTGCCTAATTGATGAATCTAGGGATTAATAATTATAAATGATTTTTCACCAACATATCCTCAGGTGATAGATTTTATAATTTATACTATAAATTTTATAGTTGATAAAGCTATACATTTTATAACATAAAAGTATAAATGATAATTTTATCTTAACTTTATTCATTTTAGAGCTGATACCACCTTGACTAAGGATGTTTTAGGTTTGTAATCTACAACAGAAAGGTTCCTGGTTGAGATTTTAGCTAATAATATTGCAAATTTTCATTTTTAAAACAAGGTATGTTCTTTCATTTTTTTTTTTTTTTCTTTGAGACAGGGTCTCCCTCCAGCACTGAAGCTGAAGTGCAGAGGCGCGATCTTGGCTCACTGCAGCCTTGACTTCCTGGGCTCAAGTGATCCTCCCACCTAAGCCTCCCAAGTAGCTCAGACCGCAGGCATGTGCCACCATGCCTGGCTAATTTTTGTTGTGTTTTGTAGAGACAGGGTTTTGCCATGTTGCCCAGGCTTGTCTTGAACTCCCGGGCTCAAGCAATCCACCCACCTCAGCCTCTGAAAGTGTGGGGATAACAGACTTGAGGTCACCGCTGCCGGAAAAAAACAAGACATTTTCAAAATCCCTTAATATTTATCAGGACTATTTTTATCTTAAAAAGAAAAAACTTACTATGTCTACCATTATGCCATTACTTTAGATAAAAAAGAGAATTTAGGAAGTTGCCTCTCTGCTACATTTTTGAAGTGTATACAATCCAGCATGCATTTTCATGCTTAAAACATTTTGGACTAGACCTAGTAACTTCAAGAATTGTAAATTATGGGAAGAATTTTTAAAATGGAATAAGACCACACAATATAATAGTGTTATTTTTGTACTGCCCTGAAATATATTATCCCTTGGATGGTTATATATATGCAAAGGGCCAACAAAATATTGCTATTTGTTAAATAAAATAAAAGTTCTCCAGAAGGCTAAGTCATCTTTTCCCCTTCATTCCTGACTGTAATGAGTTTCTCCATTCACCTTTAACCCAAAGTGGTAAACATTCAAGGAAATTATTATGTCATTTAGGTTAACGATGAGATTAATGATTATATCTACTGAGTCACATTCATTATGTTTCAAGGGTTTTTCTCTTCCTCTTCCCCTAAGATAATGAGGTTATCTTGGCAAAAGAAAGAGAAAAAAAAGAAATGTGAATTATGGCCATTCCATATTTTTCATTTTACCAGACTTCTTGCAACTTACACATGGCAGATGGAAGTATTTTATGAATTTACAACCTTCCTTTTGGGAAACTGGTGTAGCTATCAGCCTATATTCAGCGGAATTGTGTGAACTTACAGAAACTATCTAGTAGTTTTTTTAGGATAATTCCAGGGGTTTTTCAGAATCTGTCTTGAGGAAAAACATCTTTGAGTTGAATTTGAACAGGAGACAAATAGCAATCTGCAATTGAATTTACTGATTTCCTCATTATCCTAAGTGGAAACTATCTTCATTTACATTATGTTTTTTCCCCTTTTCCTTGTAAATATTATGTCACTAACATTAGGTAAGGAGGAGAGGAGCAGGGAGAATACAAAAAGTAAGAATCAAACTTTTTGTAGTAATATTATTGTGACAAGGAAAAACGCAGTATAACACTGTAGTCTGGTAGATTACTTATTGAGTTATTTTAAATCTTAGTGACATACTTTGAGTATTAATGACAGCAATTCCCCTTCAGGGAAGAGCCTCTTTAATTTTGATAAGATCAGTGAAAAAGATAAATAGTCAAGGAGAGGGTAGTTTCCCCTGAGATACTTTCTATTTCCTTGTATAAATTAATCTCAGCAGCAGTTACTAAATCAAAACAATTCTAGATTGAAAATAATATTTGGGTATTATAGATATTAAGATTAATTCATTGTGAATTTATAGTGGCTTTTAATGTATCTGCCTCTCAACTAGATTGTAATCTCCTAGAGGATTCAGAGGTATGTCTAACCCTAGCAAGGTTCCATCTGACATGTAGTAGGCACTGAAGAATAACAGCAAATAAGTGAAATACTAGTATCAATTGTAATTTTTGAACACATTTTTTCTAAGCAGAAGGAACAGCTGACGAAGGGACAGATGTCACGTTCTTCATGAAGCCATATCCGGAACCCCACAGACTAAGTGAGATGGGGTCCCATAACACCTTGCGCCCATCTCTATCCATGAAATAGTAGTAGACCATCGGATTGAAGTTGCCTAATTATCTTTCTCTCTTCCTTATTTAAGCATCAGCTCCATGAGTGCAGACATTGTGCTCTGTTCAGGAATGAATTTCCAGTGACTGGTAGAAGGCTTGGTGCATAGAAGGTGGTCAATAAGTATTTGATGAATTGATCAATAAGAAGAACTAGGACACCCATGTACTGACATTCACAAGTCACATAAATATGACCTCTACAACACATAAAAGATTAACCTGTCTTTTTAAATTGACTTTAAATGTTCAAGGTAACTTCTCAATTGCAGAAATAACTAGGTAAATTGGTAGCTGTCAATAACATAGAGAACCTAAACCCTTAAACGTATTGGGAAGGACTTGGAATTCTTTTTTTTAAATTTTGACAAAGAAGAAACCTCATTTCTGAAGAAAAGGAAATTTGATTAGAAAACAAAAAACATTGACTTTGAAAATTAAAGTGAAAATATTGTTTTCTAGAAGTCATGTTAAAGTAGGAAAAAATGAAGGAGAATAATGATTAAGATGACCAAAGAGAGGACAAAATAAACTTTTATGTTAGTTTGTACTTTGCCTCCCATTGCAGCAGAAGGCTTCTTTGACCTATTAAGATTGGACTTAAATGATGCCAGACTCATAGAATCCATGAAGTCTACCTGCTTTTATCTTTAAATAAGGATTTTTTTATTTTGGGAAATTTCTGAGATTTTTATATCATGATTCCCATTGTACTTGATACATTTTAATTTTTTGTAGGGACTTTAATTGTGAAAAGAAAGTAACAGAATTGCTTATTTTATCAAATGCGATTTAGTTCTCACCTCTTCGTAAACTTGTTCTCCATTATAGTTGGTGCATGGTCTCTGCGTATCTAGACATTCACATAATTTGGGATCTTGTTGAAAATTATTTCCCCAATCAGCAGCTCCATTGACCAAACCACAGCATTTAAACTGTTTGATAAAGGGTAGAATGAGAAGCAGTCAGTAAGAAGATTAAAAACATTGGCAATATATTAAATTATAATCTTCTGAAATCATCATTAAAATGGTTATTATGCTAAAATACCATGTAAGTCACCTTTCACCTTTCTCTATATAGAAGTAAAAATTACGGATTTTTTCATTTTGATGTTTACATTAATGATGGAAAGATGGAGTTGCAGACTCAAAAATCTGAAGAAGTTGGGAAGATGAAAAACTCACCTACTAGTTTTTTTTTTGTTTGTTTGTTTGAGATGGAGTCTTGTTCTGTCATCAGGCTGGAGTGCAGTGACGCGATCTTGGCTTACTGCAACCTCCAACTCCCTGGATCAAGCGATTCTCCTACCTCAGCCTCCCGAGTAGCTGAGATTACAGGCATGCACCACCACGTCCAGCTAATTTTTGTATTTTTAGTAAAGACTGGGTTTTACCATGTTGGCCAGGATGGTCTCAATCTCCTGACCTTGTGATCTGCCCACCTCAGACTCCCAAAGTGCTGGGATTACCGGCATGAGCCACCGTGCCCAGCCTCACCTACTAGTTTTTAATGACAAAAGAGAGTCAGATCTATGTAAATTAGATATTGTCAAGAAGGTTTCCAAAGAATTCACAAGAGAGTCAAAGAATTGTTGCTCAAAAGAGACGTGAAGTTTTAAAAGTGAAATTTCCACTCCATGATCTCTGATCACTTTTGAAAGACAGGAGGAAAAAGATGAGAGATATTGCAAAGACCAAAATAGATGCTCAAGGAGCCTCCCATAAGATTGAATTTTATGAACATCTTTAAAATATGGGACGGAACAAAAGTGAAAAATCAAGCTCTTAGGATGTCAGGAAAGTTATAGCCCCAGAATAAACTGATTCATGGAAAAAACACTAAAAAAGAGAGGAAGGAGTGTTCGTAGCCATGTTTCAGGAAGAAAAACAAGGAAATGATAACCCCAAGAATCAGGGCATGTGGCACATAATATTATTTGATGGGAGAAAGAAAGATAATTATCCTTCATCTTGCTTCCATCTGCTCTATTAGAGGGAAAACACTTCGTGTAGAAATGGGAGGAAAAAAATGGCTGAAAACAACAGAACCAAGACTGAGTGGTTTTCCCAGCTCTGATACATTGCAATGCCAAGATACTGAAAGAATTTTCATTTACTGGGCAGGTAATCATGTTTATTATCCACATTAATTTAACCTCTGTGCCAAAGTTGGTTCATCTGTAAAACACAGATAATAACAGTTGCTAATAATAGCATTTAATTTGCAGATTTATTATAAAGATAAACATGAGAAAATCCATGTAAAGATAAGAACTCCCAGGTTGAAGAAAGCACTCAATAATGCATTTGCTTTTATTGTTTTTGTTTTCATTGTTTGCTGTTGGTGTTGTTTCTGTTATGCTCTTACAGGAACACGATCTGTTCAGCATTGTTATCAATGATTTGAATAAACAGAAAATATATCTTTCCAATTCTGTAGTTTATGTAGAGCTAGGAGTGATGATTAATATGCTGGAGAACAGTCAAATTTCAAAGATAGTTTAAATAACAGAGATAAACTAACAAATTCAACTGAGGCAGATATGAAGTCTTATACTTAGGTCCAAAGACTGAGTTACACAAAAACATTACTCAACAGATGTTTATATGACAGAGAGCTGGAAATGTCAGTTTGTCTCAAGGTCAGTACTAGCAAGGAGGGTGCTCTTGAAACAACCTCCTTTCCTGTTCCTATGGCAGACATGATTGTTTATTCTTTCTGATTACATAATCTTGAGTAGTGTTAACTGATACAGATATCCTCTGTCAAATGTAAAGTAAGTTCCACTATAAAATTTATATTCTCACTTACAGATCAGTTCATATTTGGAATACGGTAGACCTCAGGACTCCTTAGGGAGGCATAAAGACATACTCACAGATGAGAGGGTAGAAGTGAGGAAGTTTAAAACTTGTCACGATATCAAGTCACTACATCAGAGATAGGAGCAGTTAAAGAAGAAGATGGTCAGGACTTGTTGAAAGTGGTGTAACACCTGGATGAAAAAGGCAGTATGCACTGAATGATACAACACTCCTAGACAAACAATAATGAGCAAGAATCCAAAAGGGGTGCATTCCATCAGTATGTTGACAGGGAATTTTTGTGGGAAATCCCTGAAATCCAAAGAGAAAGCCACTCAGCATCTGCAGCTTTTGTCAATGTGTTATGGGACCCCAGGTCATCCAGCCAGAGTTTGTGGTGGTAGGATTCTTTTCCCAAAGAAGCATAACTTACAAAAGAGAGCACAGTGCAGAAGGAGGAGGAGGAGGAGGAGGAGGAAGAGGAGGAGGAAGAAGAAGAAGAAGAAGAAGAAGAAGGAGGAGGAGGAGGAGGAGGGGAGGGGGAGGGGGAAGGGGAAGAGGAAGGGGAAGGGGAAGGAGGAGGAGAAAATAAGAGGAGGAGGAGAAGGAGGGAGGAGAAAGAAGAAGAAGGGGGAGGAGGAGAAGAAGGAGAGGAGGAGGGGGAAGAAGGAGGAGGAGGAGGCAGAGGGAAGAGGAGGAAGAGAAAGAAGAAGAAGGACGAGGAGGAGGAGGAGAATGAGGGACAAGAAGGGAGAGCAGGAGGAGAACAAGAGGAGGAGGCAGAAAAAGAATCGGCAGAAGAAGCAGGAGATAAAAGAAGGGGAGATGGAGGAGAAGAAGAAAAGGAAGAAGGAGAAGGAGGAGGAGAAGGACGAGAAGGAGAAGGAAAGAAGGAGAAGAAGACTCATAATGAATATTTGAATAAATATAGTCCTACGAACACAAGGAACTTCAGCCATAGGATTTCTTTACAAGAGCAGGAGCACTTCAGGAGAACAAGCTACAACATTTAGAAACCCAGGACTGGCACGGAGACCTTGAATCCAGGGAGGTGTGCAGCAGATGTTACCCAGGACCCAAACCAGAGGCTCAGTGATTATCTCTAGTATATTTTGTCCTAGGTCAACACCTTGGGACGGGTCTGGGATGCTCAGCCCCACCCAGCAGAGGTACTGAGGCTGCATAAATTCTTCCTGCTTTAAGCCTGTTTTAAGCTGGGCTCTAGAGTAAGAATGATCCTGGAAAGGAGAGAATCAAAGGATGCAACTAGGGGGAGCTAGGAAAAGCACATCAGAAAGGAAGTTAAACAGGGACTGACCCATATCAGGTTTCAGTTTTTGGAAATGATGCTTTAAGCAGAATTTTTACAAGCTGGCGTCTATCCAAATAGGAACTAGTGAATGCTCTGGGGGAGAAAAAAAAGGCATCTGATAAACAGTTCGAGAAACCAAGGATGTTTCCACTTGAAAAGCAAGGATTTTTGGAGTTGAACAATAGCCATTCTCAAAGAAAAATCTATCACATATAAAAGCATCAATAATTTTTTTTTCCTCTGAAACTCTGGAAAAACTCGTACTAAATGATGTAAATCCTAGGGAGGCAGATTTTGTTTCAAATTAAGAAATAACATACTAATCATCAGACTTGTATATAAGCGAGATGGGCAAAAATTAGTAAACTTTCACCTCTTTAATATTTCATTTGAGGGTAGATGACCATAAATATAAAATATGTTTATCAGTGAGAAGTCAGATTAAGTGACCTATAAAATTCAGGCCTCTCCTAAGATTCTGTGAATTTCCATGACATGCATATATTCAGGAGGAAAAAGCAGTAAGAGCACTCCAAGGATGGAAACTGATGCAAAGGCAGGAAGGCAGAATTGTTCAAGGGACCCTGAGTACACAAACCTGGCTAGACTAGAGTTTACTCTTTAGAGAGCAGTACTTAGTAAAGTTAAAATATTAGGTAGGAGCCCGAGAGTAGAAGACTTTCAATGCCCACCCATATTTTGACTTTAAAGAAAAAAGGAGGGGATAGTATACTGATTTAAAAAATAATAGACTTGTCAGACAGATCTGGGTTCAAATTCCAACCCATCACTTGGTAGCTGTTAGACCTCCCTAAATCCCAATCTCCTTATCTGTAAAATACGGTTAATGAAGATAATGATATTACCCATCCATAGGTTTGTTGTGGGTATTAAATGAGCTACTGGATACAAAACCTGGTACATAGTAGCAATTAATGTTAGCTATTACCATTTTTATGAGACAGAGAAGTGGTGGAGGCTGAGAAAGAGAAAAAGAGAGGTTGGACATGGTTGCTCATGCTTGTAATCCCAGCACTTTGGGAGCCCAAGGCAGGAGGATCACTTGAGGTCAGGAATCTGAGACCAGTCTAGGCAACATAGTAAGACCCCTCTCTCTACAAAAATGATAATAATTTTAAAAAGGTAGCCAGGCATGCTGATGCATGCTTGTGGTCCTAGCTACTCAGGAACTTGAGGTGGGAAGATCTCTTGAGTCCTGGTGGTTGAAATTGCAGTGAGCTATGATTGTACTACTGCACTCCAGGCTGAGTGACACAGCAAGACCCTGTCCTCAAAATAATTCATTATTTTTTAAAAAGAAGAGAGAGAGGCTATGTGCGGTGGCTCACCCCTGTAATCCCAGCACTTTGGGAGGCTAAGGCAGGTGGATCGCTTGAGGTCAGGAGTTCAAGACCAACCTCACCAACATGGTGAAACCCTGTCTCTACTAAAAATACAAAAAATGAGCTGGGTGTGGTGGCACATGCCTGTAATCTTAGCTACTCAGGAGGCTGAGGCAAGAGAATCACCTGGCAGGCAGAGGTTGCAGTGAGCCGAGATTGCACCACTTCACTCCAGCCTGGGTGACAGAGTGAGACTCTGTCTCAAAAAAAAAAAAAAAAAAAAAAAAAAAAGGAGAGAGAGAGAAAGAGGAGATTCCCAGACCCACTATCCTTTTAAATGGTAAATGGAAAATATTAAAACTATTATTGATTTGACTCATTCGAGGCTTAACCTCTCATAAATGTATCTTCTTAATTTCTGTCCTTCAAAACCGCTTCAGAACTTTGTATGAAGTGAGAAAGTAATTACAAATATCTTAGCTATTTCTTATTGCATGGTGACAGAATAATCAATCAAAATCTGCAAAATGGAGACATTTTTCAATCTTTAAGGAATATGCGTTAAAAACTAAACAAACACAGAAGAACTATGTCCAACTCTTTAAAATGAACAACGAATTCTAATTACCTCTTTTTGAAACTCAGCCATGGCTTGCTGGAATTGTTTTGCACTTTCCCCTGTGGTGCTCAAAAGCTTTGTGTCTTCATGGAGAGTTCTATTGATAATGCGATCAGACTGAAAATTGAAAAGTATTTTACATTATTCATGCCACAAGGTAGTATTTCAATTTTTCAAACTTTTTCCGAATTTTCAAACATCTGTACACACACCTCAGATTTGTAAACAGCTCCTAGGATACCTGCCGCCACCTGCAGAAGCAGGATCAGAAGCAAACCTATGAAAAACTGAAGAAGAGGAAAAGAAATACACATTATCCTCAGTGCATTCAGTAACACCTGGGGACATTTTGGCACAGCACTTCTCTCTACAGCCAGGATTATATCACAGTGAGAGTGTCAGTCACACTCTTCATTTATTCCACTTTTTACTTCAAGCTCAAAATTTTGGGTTCTTTACTACTCAGAAAACTTTGCTCCAGAGACTGATCGAGGAAAGTGGTTCAGGCAAAAAATTATCAAAACAACTATTGGTATCTGTATGATATTGACTAGAGGGAAGTCTGAAAACTGAGATGAATTTATTTGAATGTTATTTTACTCCTTCCCTTTCTTCATCAAACACAACCTCACACAAACTCAGAACTGGCTTTGAAACAGCATCTCCAACTACTATCAGAATCACCTGGCATCTTGTTACATATATAGATTCCTGAAATCGGCCTCAGATACGCTGAATCATAATTTAGAAGGATGCAGCCCAAAGACAGTTAGTTTTTTTAAAAACAAGCTCCTTGAGTAATTAAATTCTTCAATTGCAAACGAGGCCTTGCTTTTCAAAAAGCAATCAGTAGGAATGTTATTAGAGTCCCTTTAAAACTCTGTCTCTATCATCCCTCACAATAATCAAACAGTTTTAAACATTTTTTCTCAGGTACTGATATAATCCTTACTTTATTAGAGGAATAAGTTTAGATTAGATCTGATAAACTTTTATGTCATATTTGTATCTGCTAAACACTTGATTTTTTTCCGAATATTTTAACTATATCCATTTTCTACTGTATATGTTAAAAATGAATGTTTATGAATTATCCAAAACCAATTAATCCTCCTCGATGCTCTCTAAGAGACAATTCTGATTATCTCATTCATTTAAATTTTTTTTTTTTTTTAGCATGGCATGTAAAACACCTATGATTTTACCACAACCCATACTTGGATTCATCTTCCACCATTTACTGGAAACAGTCTTGCCGGTCTCCTGCCATACCCAAGGCTTCTCAGTTCCCAAGCACACCAGCTTTCCAGAAAGCTTTTCCTACCCTCACTCATACAAATACCTTATTCATTTCTGCCCTGGTTTGAAAGTCCCATCCCCTGTCTTGCCCTTCGTTTCTGGGGCCACTCCCACTGTAGCTATTTGCTTACTTATTAATCTTCCCCTAGTAGGTTCTAAAGGTCTTATGTATTATTTAGCACAATATCTGACACACAGAGGTATGGCAGTAATGTTGAATGAGTGAATGAATGAATAGATGAATGATTAAAATTTGTTTCCTTTCAGAGTATCCTCCAGTTTCTAAGCCAAACTAAGCCAAATCTAAGCCAGATCAGCTTACACACTTAAACCTTCTAAAGAGAAGTTGGAGGTAGAGTTTCATCGATCATGGCATTTTTTAACAGACAATAGGGATGAGAGAGAATTCTCTGGAGTCTGAAGGTTGGACACTGGGATTTGTTTAGAGAACTCACCAACAGAAGCATGCAGCGACTTTCTTTTATAGCACCGCAGCATCCCAGGAATCCCATAATCATGATGATGGCACCTACAGCAATCAATATGTCCGCAGCAACATGGGAGCTAGGGCCCACATCTGTAGAATTTAAAATCTGAAGTAAAAAAGAGATTAATGGCAGAAAATTTCTTTCCTTGAAGTTGATTTTGCTCATTCAGCAAATATCCATTGAGTGCCTACTATGTGTCAAGTCCTGTGCCAGCACCTTGAAATACATCAGTGATCTTAAAAAGTACAAATCCTGGCCCTCATGGAACTCACATTCTATTGAAGTGCTATTTGCCCAAATAATGTTTCCAACCTTATATTTTTCTAAAATGATATGTTGAAAGCTGGGTAGAAGAAATGTAATAGGTTTTTTTAAACCCTATTTTAAAAAGCTTAGGACAGTTACTTTTACTCTTCTTGATGTAATCTTTGGTTCACATATTTTGTGTATTCTACATAATGTAGCATTATAAAGCATGTGTTCTTATGGTTTTTAATTCTTTAAAAAGTTCAAGTTCTTTAAATTACTGATAGACACAAAAATATGAATGAATTTCAGAGTCATTATGCTGAGCTAAAGAAGCCACATAAAAAATTAAATACTGTATGATTCCATTTCTATAAAGTTCAAGCATAAGCAAAACTATGGTTATAAAAATCAAAGCAGTGCTTGACTTTGAGCAAGGCAGAAGGGAAAACAAGAGTTAACTGAAAAGGGACATGAGGGAACTTCCATGGGTTAATAAAAATGCATTGTATCTTCATTAAAAAGAAATCCAGTTCCTGATATTTCATATCAATTTTATCTCTTTGTTCCCAGAAGCCATAGTCCATAAAGTCATCTAGAAACTCTTTATTTTGACTGTTAGTTAATGAGATATGAGAGGAAAAAAATTCTAGGGTTCTTTATAGTGGGTGGGCTACCCATCAGGCATAATTCAGTTCTCCCAACAACACACACATACTCGTCTTCACCACCCTCATAACACCTAGCCTCAGTCTACCTCTTGTCCTTGATATGTGGATTTATCCAGAAGTAAATCAAATGAAAAAGTAAAGCCTTGTGCGTGTGTTATGCATAAATCCTGTATGTAGCCCATTTGTCTTCTATAACCTCTATCTACTGGGCTCTCTCTAGATAGAGCACTAGTTCCTAGACTAACTCGAAACCTCTGCCTCCCAGAATGGGCTATATAGCATGGAGGTCAGCTCCTTTAATAGTCAATACAAAAATGACTGCTATGCTTTAATGATATTTTTGTTTTTCAAGGCTTTCTAATTCTACTTATTGCCTAGAGAAAACTTTTATTCAACAATCAATAGGAATGAATGTGCTAAAGTTATAAAAGCATTAAAACAAATATCTATATTTTGTCAGGGTCCTAATAAATATGGAACAGTCACCCAACCTACTGGGCTCCAGTTTCCCCATTTATAGAAGGGAATTGGGTCAACCTCTGTGATAGCTAGGCCTCCTTTGTCTCTTAAAAGTCTATGCCTACAGATAATGTTTCAATTTACATATTCTGAAAGCTTGGTTAAGTCCTAAAGATTTTTGTTTGTTTGTTTTTATTGTTTTCTTATTAATATTAGAGCTAAAAAATCAGTTTTGCTAATAAACAGGCATGACATTGGAATAAAAATAAATGTGACAAAAATAGAAGCGTTAGGAAACTAACTCTATGGACTTACTGCTAAATATTGCTTCACTAGAATACTGCGGCCAGTACAGGCGAACCCTGTGAGAGGATGGAAGCCTCACTACCTGGGTTATCAGAATTTAGAAAAGATACCACAGACATACAAATAATAGTTCAAATATCTACACGTGAGGCCAAGATAGCGTGACCAGCACTTGTGCAGCAGGTAGTGAAACACTTCTAGGAGGCTAACCTGGGCAGGGTGACCCACTGCCAGAGACTAGCCAGAAAGCAGTGTATTGACTGTCTAGTGGTCATTGTTCCCATTCCAGCCCAACAAGTGGTTATTCTTATTCAAGAATGAAGTGGAAATCTGAGTTCTGATGTTTGCACCAGGGGAGGCACAGCAGGGTTTGAAAAGCTGTCTTGAATGAACACTGTGTCCCTGTGTGTCTTAGGACAAGGGCAGACTTTCAAGACAGAGAAATTCAGCTGGGCCTGAAAGATGAGGACTCAGGAATCCTCTTTGGATCAGAAGGGACCTCCTGGGACAAGGATGGCTGCCCATGTGCTTTTCCTCATGGTGTTAAGTTTATCCTGAGGTAGAAAAAAGGGTCCCTATGAGACACTTCAGCAGAAAGATCAGTCATTTCCCTAACATCCTTCTTTTCTGTGTTTATGTTCATGTTTTTCCTTCTAAAACAGCTACCTCTGTTTTTTTCACTAATAAAAAATTCAGCTCTTTGCTTAGTCTTGATTCTTTGTCACTGGCTTGAGATAAATACAAACCAAGCCAATTTTATATAAGTCAAGCTGGTTAATGTTGTCCTGGCAGACACTGGCTTTTGTTCAGGGTGAGAGGCTGATGAAGTGTGAGTCAAAATGTAACTAAAGGTGCTGTCTAACTCTATTAATTCATTCTCATCCCCAGATGTAGAGTAGCACCCTCTCAAGGACAACAGTTCCCCTTTAATACATCCAATATGTACAATTTTTTAACAGACTAAACACCAAATTTATTTACTAGAAGCACTGGGAAGGAAAGAAAATATCAACAGGAAGTAAAATAATAAAATAAAATAAATTGCAGGCTGCACACACATCTTGAAGGGCCAAAGCACCCTGGAAGTAGGTGACTGTTAATCTCTGTGCTTAATTATGAGTCCCAAAGTCAGACTTCAGATCCTATAGGATGGAAATTCTGCACATTTTCAAATGCTCCTCTTGGGCTCAAACACCAGAGGTCCAGGCCATCAGGAAGTCACAATTCCAGTTATTAGTAGAAAACAATCAGTGAAATCCTGATGGACTAGGATGTTACTAAACAGCTGCCACACCCATCTCCCACCATGATGAGGCACAGAATGTAGAAGCCACTAATTGCCACTGTGATTCTCTGGGCTTTCTAAAGACAGAAAGCAAATTTTAGAAGGAAAAGAACAACAGGAGAGAGAGAGAGAAGAAACAAAACAAAACAAAACAAAGCAAAAAAACAGAGATAGAGTGAGAAAGAAGTTTTCAGAAAAGCCACCCACTGTAGCAAAGAAAACAGAGCAGACGTTAATTCCCTTTTCATCTTTCTTTCCACTAGGCCGTGTTCAAAGACATTTAGCTGCACCATGATATAATACGTTTTAGTAGAAAATATATTGTCTTACTTGCTGGCTTAATAATCTCTCAGTAATTATCAACTTGGAATCAAAGTTCTCCTCAGAGAATAACTCTCTTTATGTGGGCAAATACCTTAAAAAGGCTCTAGCAGTAGAAGAGGTGATCCTTTAGTGGCAAGAGCCCAGAAAACAAAGAACAAATAAATGGCTCTGAATGTGTTACAATAATAATTTGCAGGGATGGAGCCCCAGAATAGAAGAGGGGAGAGAAAACAATAAAAGCACGGGAGCCAGGAAATGGTGCCAGGGTGGCATTATGTTCCGTAAAACTGACAGAACAATCCCTGCACACTCGCCCCCTCCTTCTTCCCCCAACTCTTCCCACATTTGGGATACTGTGGCATGGAACAGATACCACACATATGGAGTCCAATAGCTGGAGCCAGAATTAACCAAACGAAATACGCTTCCTCCAGTCCTGTAGATCTGGGTAAGAGCTTTGGCACTGGGAACGGAATGATGTGTAGGGGAGGAAAATGGGTCATGTTAATCTTACACATATAGCAAAAATCTGGACATCCCCAGAGAATTACCGAGTTACACCGAGTTAGATCAGCCACTACTGGCAAGCGGTTACCTTTACTGCCAGTTGCCACAGGTAAATAACAACTACCCTTGTACCTTGTTGCCTTTAAAATACAGATTCAAATTATTCTTTTCCAAGAAAACTTCTCATCTTCTTTCCTTTTAGACCAACCACATTGGGATCAACTAAATTACTGTCAATACCTTCTATTATAAAAATTGTTCTTCTTGGTGAGAAGGAGAGGTGGCCTATATCCTCAATATAGGCCTTAAACAAATGGTGGCCTTAAACAAATAGTAAAGGAGGAAAATGTCCACTTTGGCGCCTTCCCACCTGCATCTCACTGAATGTTTTTGAAATTTTTGAATAACACCTCCTCCATTCTCTAGAAAGATTTTTCCACCACTAGCACAGTGCCAGCCACATAGTAATTTTGATGGATTGATTTAAATTATAAAATCATGTAACAGCATAAGTAATTACATGAAGTAGTTGAGAGAAACACTTTAGACATGTTTATTACTATTATTGTCATACTTTCATGATTATAAACGAAATAAACTACATTGGGGAAGGGGTGACTTGTTTTTGCATACTTACCCCTTGAGAGTCACTGCCTACTCGTACCCATATTGATAATGCTAGGATCAAGATACCACATAGCTGCAGAAAAAAACAAAACAAAAAAAAGAATATAATTAGGATCATATGAAACTCTGATTCCACACCCTCTCATCTATCCGGTGACAGTAGTTTATCATTGACTATACTATCACAACCTGGAAGACATACATGAGGCATATTCATGTACAGATCATTGTTGAAATGTTACATTGCAATTTGTAAGTTTGATGAGAATAATTCTATTTTTCATCCACAACTCACTCATAGGTCTATGGACAAGAAGTTATTTCCATTAGGCCTGGAAAGATTATTTTTCCATGTAACTCTAGCCTTGTGTTTCTGTTAGATTGTAGCATACAAAAGAAAAGTCACAACAGTTTAAAGATAAAATATCTTTATCATGCCTCCGGGTTTGTTTGTGAGAAGCTATGTTGGACCAGGAAAAAAGGGAATGACTGAACAGTCACCATTCATTTAAGATTCGAGAGGAAGGGAGAAGTTGGGATAGACCGGAAAACGTAAAACATTTGACAAGATGTGCAGTTAAGCAACAAGGCTACACATTAAACAACAGTTTTTGAACCCAAATAAACTATCTTAAAAACAAGCTCTTTTAGGTGGTAAAGTTTACTCAGAGAGAAGGAACAATGAAAGACAGAACTTAAAGTCTTAAATTCCTTTAATGACTTTACCAGATTATTTAATTTGGACCAATGCCAACACAATAAAATGTAAAACACATTTTACTTTAGTGTAAGGAGAACTCTTGTCATTCAGGGTTTTTTAAAAAAAGTTATGCATTGTGGCTTCAAAAACAAAAATCAAAGATCTATTATTAGATAGAGATGTTAAGAGCTGGCCTGGTAACATACCAGATACAGCAGGCCTTGGAGGACTGAGTAGACAATTCTGACCTTGCTGTGCTCCGACAGACAAATGTCCTTGGAGCATCACTGCTTTCATGCATGGTTGAGACATATGCCTAGAACCTCCAGACGGCACTTTTAATGGCTTCTCATTGAGTTTGCAGGGAAAATAGAGTCAAGGGCTCTGTTAAGGACTAGGAAGCACAATGAGTAGTTGAGTAACCATAGACTCTGTGCTCCCTAAAAGACCTTGAAAATCATCTAGGTCTAAACCCCTCATTTTGAATGGAGAAATTGGAATCCTGGGTGCTAATTATCACATCATGAAAATGCGGAGCAATTCCTAACCAACCTGCCCTTACAAGATACTTCAACTCCTACAAAATAACGAATGCAATTAAAAACCAAACCTCTTTAACCACCAAATAACCTATGCTATTGTCTCATACACACACATAAACACACACACACCATAAAATACAAATGATTCAAAAACACAGCTTTTGTGTTTGAAAATTTTCCTTACTTCTCTAACCCTGAGATTTACAGCATCCTTTCACTAAATTCTAATTTCATTTGCAAAAGAAGACAAATGCTCATTTTAGCAGTTCTTTGTTAAACAGTTTGTGAATGATAATTTATGTCAAATGATAATGAGACCCTCTGGGATTTTCAGTAATTTCATACCAACTGAATTTTTTGTTCGTTGTTTAGTTTGTTCACTGATTATCTTCTTTCTTTTTCTTCTCTTTTCACAGGCAGATTCATAATGATCGGCTTAACAGTCATTCTGGCCTTTAGCTGTAAGTAATGAACCTTATAGCTATTATGAGTAGCATTCTTTCCTGATATTTGTTAAACTATCAGTGAAAAAACTTTAAGAATTCTTAGTAAGAGCTTAGTAAGAACTCACTGTGATATTTTTTAAAACTTTAACTTTTTTGTTTGTGTATTACTATTTACTTTTTCAAGGTATTTAGACATCAAATCATTCACAAATCGTATTAAATCAATCATATCTGCCCCTCAGACAGCAACTTTTAGTCTTCTCAGCCACTGAAAGTTTTCTGTAACATTAACATTTAAAAGAAAGAGTACCCAACTGTTCCAGAAGTCAAAAGTATTTTGCCCAACTAATCTTCAGAATTAGACAATCTTTTTCAGGAACTATGAAGCTGGCCAATGTATCATTTCCATCCCTAACTCTACCTTTTCAAACTTCATTTTAAAAATGAAACAAATGTTTAGAGTATATCATTCTCATCTGAGTGGAGAAATTCCCATGTAAATATCAGTCTAATATCATGAAATTATTCATAACTTTGTTGAATGACTTTAAAAGTAAATTTATTTTCTATCAAGAATGACCATCCTAGAGCCATGAATAATACTGAACTATTTCATCCCATTATTAAAAGATTGACCATTATAATGGTTCTTTGAGCCCTTTACCAAGTTTAGCTTTTAGGGTTTTTCCCCTAATGTTTCTATACTATTTTAAAGGATTAAAAGTATAAATTAATAAATAAATGCCTGCTCTCTACTTTCTGTTGATAACATTGTAAAAGTAAAATGGGTTAGTATCGTGATCCCAGGACCCTGCAGAACTGACTAGGCCTACCTTTCCCTGCTTCTGGTTTCTCTTTGAAGAGAATCACTGTGGTTTCCATTCAGCTTTCACGGAACAGCCATCATTTTATGGAATTTGGATGCAATAGGTCTGAACCAGCATCCTAAGAAATTAGGCAATTTTGATATTTGCTTACAATGGACTGAATTGTGTCTCCACAAAATTCATATGTTGAAGCCCTAACCTCTGGTGTGACTGTTTTTGATGATAGGCTTTTAGAAGATAATTAAGACTAAATGAGGTCATGAAGATGGGGTTCTAATCTGATAGCACTGGTGACCTTATAGGAGAGATATCTTTCTCTCTCCACTCACACCCAGGGAAAGAACATGTGAGAAACATGAGATAGGCAAAGAATGAGGGTCCTCACCAGAAACTCAATTGGCTGGCACCTTAATCTTAGCCTTCCTAGTTTCCAGAACTATAAGAAAATTAATTTCTGTGGTTTAAGCCACCCTGTCTACAGTATTTTGTTATGACAGCCCAAGCAGACGACTAAGAACAGGCAGACGCTGAAGAACATAAAATATCAGGAAAAAAAAAAGGGGGGAGAGGGGAGAAGATACCATCCAGAACAAAAATAAATGGTAGAATGTTGATTTGTCCTCTTCTCTAATAATGTGTCTCCAATCATCCCTACTCCTTCCCTCCAAATTCTACCCTTTTATTTGGATGTTTATTGAAGTATGTTTGGAGAATGCTGAAAATGCTATGTGAGGAGGAGGAGTGGATTTTGAACTACATCATAATTGGTCCCAAAATGGACACCTTTTAGATAAGCTTAAGAAACTCTTCCTGTGCTGCTCCTGAGAGGATAAAAAATAAGAAAATATGCAAGTGGATAATTACAAAATTTGTTTTTATGATAACCACAGAACACTAGAGGCAACTCCACGATGATAGGGAGCAAGGATTCCAAAAGCCCTGACATACTAGGACTGTACTGCTGTTGCTACTGTTATTGTTCATTTTCAAGTCTCTTCTTTTACTAAACATTTATTTTAAAGTCTTAGTTCAATTGCATTGTGGTAAGAGAGTGCAGACTGTAGGATTGTTACTTTTGAGTTTTTTTGCATTTCCTTCGTCAATTTCTAAAGATTCAGAGATACTAGAAAAGACAACAAAGTCTCAAGAGGCTACAAAGTTTATTAGAAATTTATTAAATATACTTTATTCATTAAATCATTTAGATCCCCTGTATCTATGTTTGTTCTTGTCCTTCCTGAGTTATCAAAAACTGAGAGGCGGGTTGTGTTAAGCTGAATTAATGGAGTTTGCGTTTACTATTCTGTATCTCTTACAGTGTTTCCTCCATATAATCTAATAAATGCTATTTAGTGTAATCAGTCTTGGGCTTTAGCACAGAGTAAATGTTACTAAATTGCTATTTTCTATTACATCTCTTTCCAAATATCCTCCCAATTTACATTTGAGATAATAAAAAATATAACTATCAAGACACGTGACTTCTTTATTTCCAGACCTAAAATGGTTAGCCATTTAACCATGATTTTCCCACGCTTCAACTATCCATTTTTACTTATACCTTAATCATTTTGGATATGTTTCAGTAAATTTTACAGTGTGAATACCCAAAGATCTCTTTCTCTCTTATTCATTTGTGAAAGGCTCTGAATACTCAGCAGACATTGCTCCATTGTCTTCTGACTTTCAGGGTTAAACAGGAGAAGAATATCACCAGCCTTATTTTTGCTTATGCATTATTTGCTTGTTTTCTTTTCTGTCAGTTGTATCTAGACATTTGTAAAATGTTTATCTTTTAACTAAATTAGTAGTTTTCTTAATATTTATTTAGGCAGAGATGTCTTCTTTCATTGGGGTAGAACAGGCACTTGCCATCTGCATACAGGTTATGTTTTCAGCTCCACAAAATTTCCATATATTAATTTGATTACTATTTGTGTTCCATTTATTTTGTCCTCTTTTTCAGGAGCACAGCTTATTTTGGGTTTCCATTCTCTGTTGTCTGTATCTATTATCTTCTTTCACAACATTTTGATTTCTTTTTTGATTTTCCTGTGGGAGAGCTTATCAGTTTGGGATTCTATGTCACCATCTTTATTTAACGTAATCTCTACAGTGAAGTTTAATTCTGCTATTATGTTTGTAGTTTACTTGCAGTCCTTACATATTTTATCCATTTCCATTTTTATCTCATCCTGTTGTCTTCCAATAAACTTTATCTTCTCTTACGGCCTCCATTCACTGTTTCATGAGGGGTTACTTTCTAGCATCACATTGTGGATACCAGTTTCTACATACACTTTTTCAAGATTCTAGAGTATTTCTTTCAGGGATGTGTGCTTGTCCTCTTAAGTCTTCAGGGTTACATATCTTTCACTTATTCAACAGTATTTTCTATTAGGTCTTATGCTAAATTTCCTTGAACAAGATGAGACAAATTCTGATTTAGAGTTCATTCAGAGTAGAATGTGCTGAGGCAGGTGGATCACCTGAGGTCAGGAGTTCAAGACCAGCCTGGCCAACATGGCGAAACCCTGTCTCTACTAAAAATACAAAAAAAAATTAGCTGAGTGTGGTGGCACATGCCTGTAATCCTAACTACTCAGGAGGCTGAGGCAGAAGAATCGCTTGAACCTGGGAGGCAGAGGTTGCAGTGAGCTGAGATCACGCCATTGCACTCTGGCCTCGGCAACAAGAGTGAAACTCTGTCTCTAAATAAATAAATAAATAAATAAATAAATAAATAAATAAGAAAGAGTAGAATGTGCATTCCCTTTACAAGCATGCCCTGATGCTGTTTTGACCTACTAAGCCTCATGTAATATTGGATTTTCTGATGCTGTAAACCAGTGGAGTAAATTAAAATCTTCAACTTTTAGCAGACTCTGCAATCATCGTTTTTAAAAAATCTTCAGCCCCATATGAATGGGGTTTATTGTATTTAGTGTTGATATGGTTTAGCTGTGTCCTCACCCAAATTTCATCTTGAATTGTATCTCCCATAATTCCCACATGTTGTGCGAAGGACCTGGTGGGAGATAACTGAATCATGCGGATGGTTCCCCCATACTGTTCTTGTGGTAGTGAATAAGTCTCACGAGATCTGATGGTTTTATAGGGAGAAATCCCTTTCACTTGTCTCCCATTCTCTCTTGCCTGCCACCATGTAAGATGTGACTTTCATCTTCCACCATGATTGTGAGGCCTTCCCAGCCACACAGAACTGTGAGTCCATTAAATCTCTTTTTATTTATAAATTACCAGTCTCAGGTATGTCTTTATCAGCAGCGTGAAAACAGACTAATACAAGTGTTAAGTGTACACTCCATGTGTCTCCATGGTTGCATTCATGTGCATTTTCTAACAAGCACTCGGTATAACTGCTGCAATTTCTAATTTTTAAATAACTCTAAATTTAGGGAAAATAAATCAACTACATTGTTTTCCTCCCACAAAGGGCCTCAGTAACCACTAAAACCCTATATTCATTTAACTTCAAAACATGTAGAGATGAATGTTCAGCATTTAATCTGTATCCTGCTGTTTCTGAATCAAAAAATGACACAATTTCAGTAATATTCTTACCATACTGCTTCAAAAGTATAACTTTCATATAAGTAACACCTGTAGAACTGTACATCCATTTGAAAAGCCTAGGAAAAATACAAATGACAGCCCACAGGCCACAGGGCATTATATCAGGAAGTTATAACTCAAGGTAATATGCACAGACAACATGTATCCTATCTTCCTATCTTGAAAAATGTGCCCACTTAAATCACCTGGAGGAAAAGGTTTGATTTAGAATTCTCAGGGCATTTGAGCAGGGAAATTTGGGTCCTAGATATTCAAAGTGGAAGGCAGCCTCGGGGCTGACATATCCCTCTACTCCTGCATATTCCTCGCCCTGTGAGATGAGAAGAGGATCAGAGTAGGGCTAAAATTATATTTACCTTTTGAAAGTCCATTATGTATAAAATACTGTCACAGTAGATTCTAACAGTTGTAAATGAAAAAGCAATTATGATGTTTGGAATCAGGAAAAATATGTTAATTGTGCTATTATTGATGGTCAGTCCTTGGTTACAGGTTTTCATAAAATAGCTTAGTTAATCTTTCCAATTAATCCTGACAGATAAAATGATCATTTTTATTTCACAAATGCAAAGACTAGAGCACAGAAAAGCCAACGGAAATGTTCCATAACAAGAAGGGGTAGATTCAGGATTGAAATCTCAGCCAGTCTGTTTATAAAATTCACCTTTCCCCCATTCCCTTAATTTATGATAGAAGAGTTTCTGACTTATCATATTCTTGCAATCTTATTTCCTCTTTGTTTTAAAACTCAACATTTAAATTTATTCATCACTATGCCAAATAGTTACATATTTCTGTTTCTTAAAAATGCCCATAAAGTACTGTTGAAATGTCTTTTTCTTAAACATTTATCTAGTGTTAATTCCTACTTCTTTACATGTATTAACTTATTTAATCATCACCACAAACCCATGAGGTAGATACTACTACTATCCCCATTTTTACAGATGAGAACAAATAAAGCACAGAGAGGTTAACCAATTTCCCCAGAGAAGCACGGCTACTGATGAAGGAGCTGATGTTCAGCCTGCTCTATCAACCAGTGGACTCTAATGTCTTTTGTTGCTGTTTTAGTTCCATGCTAATTACATAGGGTCAGGCAACCACTGTATTTACAAAATTCATACACTTCAGCCATTGTTAGGTCTTCATCTTGAAAGATTCCATCAACGGACACAATAAAATATAACTGTGTCCTATTCTTTTCAGTGTACCACCATCTCAGGGTTATGTCTGCTTTGCCTCCAATCTTTTAATTGCTCTCAGCACATCCAGTCTCAATAAAATAAAATGATGAATATTGAAACGCTGGATCCCGGACTCTCTACAAGTTCCAACTTCTTTCTGCTTTCTTCAAACCTCCTTGGGCAGTGGCTTCCTTCAGTTACTAATACATTCAGCTTTACAATTTGGCTCCTCCCTATGACTCATTTGAGATTGATAATGTACCTCATTCTTCTTTCCCTCATTAAGAACTGGCCTTTCCATAGCTCTCTCTCTAGCCATTATTCCATTGTATCCACCAGCCAAAGGCCCCATGTTTCATACTTACTCAGACCCCTAAGGCACCATAAGCATCTACAATATTCCTAGGCTTGAACTATCTGAGAGGAGCATTAAAAAATTGGGGCATTTCATCTATTTTTGAAACAAGACTCAGGGAAATAGGTTTTGTACCTATAATTTATCTATTATCTCTAGCACCTCCAGTTCTCTAACTTGCATCCAACTCTAGCATGAGTAATCAGGAATAACTTTCACTTTTACATGTTTTTCTTCAATTAGTAATTCTAACAAATCGAAATCACCATATACTTATGTGGTATATCTCAAGTTGTCTCCCAAAAGAACCTGGTCTGTTTAGATTAAATGATCACATGCATATCTAAGAGATATTTTAACATCTGGCTCTACTTTGCAAAGGCTCAGTTTTGCAAGTCATACCAGAAAGAACGCATTTGAAAACATAAGGCCCTGGGCATCTATAAGAAAACCACATCAGTGGGGTCATTAAAATTTTTACTTAAGTAAGCATTAGGAATGTGACAAATTGCTAATTTCCTATGAAGGATTGTAAAATTCCAACTGAGAGCTCAGAGCTGAGCATAGAAGGGACAGTAGATATAGGAACCTTTCCTAACCTCAGAGATTCCTCTTGCTGCCTATATTTGAATTTAAAATATTGATGTCACCTCTTGGCTAAGAAATTATCACTGGTTTTTACAACTGTTGCTCTCACTGGAAGACTCCATTTCAAAATCTCTTATGTAGAGATTGTAAATCCCACCACATATGCTGGTGGTAGGAATCGCCAAGGGACATTAGTTAGAAAGGTCTAACTGAAATCTACAGCATCAGAAAGACTTGTCTCTGTTATCAAAGAAACAAACAGATAATGTAACCATAAAATAATCAGAGCTCCGGTCAGGCACGGTGGCTCATCTCTGTAATCCCAGCACTTTGGGAGGTGGAAGTGGGTGGATCACCTGAGGTCAGGAGTTCGAGATCAGCCTGGCCAACATGGTGAAACCCCTTCTCTACTCTACTAAATATTCAAAAAAATTAGCCAGTCATGGTGGCACATGCCTGTAATCCCAGCTACTCAGGAGGCTGAGGCAGGAGAATTGCTAGAACCTGAGAAGCAGAGGCTGCAGTAACCCGAGATCATGCCACTGTACTCCATCCAGCCTGGGTGACAGAGGGAGACTCCTCAAAATAATAATAATAATAATAATAATAATAATAATAATAAGAAGAAGAAGAAGAAGAAGAAGAAGAAGAAGAAGAACTCTCCAGGAAAGCAATGATAATATCTGGGTGTGGCATGGTACAGACCTCTACAATCTACCTTAAACCCTATCAAGGTAGGTAGGTAAATAATTCTGAATCTATAACCTACCCCTTTCTAGACTGTTATTTTGATAATTCAGACCCATTTCAAATTTCTGATTAGCTGTTTAATGAAACACTGACCTCTGATGTCTTCATAATAGCTATTAGCACTTTCCAGGATGTTTTAATACAATAAAGATATATTTTAACTGTTTCATAATTTGAAGATTGCTACTGGTTTGAGTGCTTTGGAACATCTTTAATAAAATAGGAGCCTTGCATTTATTAGCATATTAATATTTTGGTTTGTTTACATGTGCCATATATATTCTGCATTATGTAAGGAAAACAATGACTACAGCTCTTTAAAGACAGATATTAGAACTTGGTGGAGAAATAGCTGATTCCAGGTCTGGACAGGAAATAAGCAAGTGATCTGGAACATGTCAAACTAAATACTAAAGAGGTTATCAAAGTTATTAGGATCATTTCAAAAGAATTTCGGTCAACTTGGAAGAAGCTCCTGATGGCCGGAGATCGAACAAATTGCACATCAATAAGGGTAAACATTGTAATGGAGCTGATCTATCATTTCATAAGGATACTTAAAGAAATACTAACTTATCACTGTTGGATAATACTAGTAACTTAACTCATCACTTGCAATCTGGTAAGTAAAGAATAAGAAAGAAGTATTTTATGTCACTTAAAAAATATTAAAAATGGGATACCCAGGTAATGAAACAGTAAATGAGAAATTTCTCCTTATAGAAAGTGCTCCAGCTAATAAATAAAGAAAAGTTGATGAAACTAGAATATCATCACTTTGAACCTCTTAATGAACTAATGATGGATTTTGGCCCTTGACCATCAATGGCTATGAACGTCACAAAAGAAGGAAACAATCAAACATCCAGTGCCTCCTCATGAAAGAATACACTTATGATTGTCGTGCCAAAAAAAAAAAAAAAGGACCTTGAATTGTATCAGGCTGCACCACAGGTATGCAAATAGCAAAATCCAGACTGTGGGCAATGTGATAAAACAAACAACACACACCAGTGCATAAAATTTCAGTAGGGAGAAAAAGAGGTGTTGACTGGGGGAGAATCAACTGATTAAAATAGACATGAAATATACATTAACCAATCACAAAGTGTGGACCTTATTTAGATCCTGATTCTAACAGGAACATTTATGAGGTAATTGGAATTTTCAGCCCTGAATGGGCTCAAATTTGAAAATTGATAAAAATTGTCAAATCAATTTAACAATTGATTGTAAAAATTCTTATTAAGTTTTTAAAGCGGAATAATGATATTGTGGTTACTTTTTTTTTTTTTTTTTTTTTTTTTTACTACATGCCAAAAAATGGGAGAAGTTTGCAGCAGGAAAAAAAAAAGGGGGGAGAGGGGAGAAGATACCATCCAGAACAAAAATAAATGGTAGAATGTTGATTTGTCCTCTTCTCTAATAATGTGTCTCCAATCATCCCTACTCCTTCCCTCCAAATTCTACCCTTTTATTTGGATGTTTATTGAAGTATGTTTGGAGAA
>NW_012101987.1:1027542-1063036 GCF_000951045.1 Mandrillus leucophaeus | reverse complement strand
AGCTAATTTTTTGTATTTTTAGTAGAGGTGGGGTTTCACCATGCTGGCCAGGCTGGTCTCAAACTCCTGACGTTGTGATCCACCCACCTGGGTCGCCCAAAGTGCTGGGATTATAGGCATGAGCCACTGTGCCCTGGCTGTGGTTACATTTTTTCAAGAATTATTATGTTTCAGAGATATATATACTAAAATGCTTACAGACAAAATTATATATCTGAGATGTGCTTCAAGATAATAGGGGGTGGGGGAAGTGAATAGAGTAAAAATGGAGAAAGATTGGCCATCTTTCTGTGGTCACTGGGGCTGGACAATGGAGTTGATTACCTATCCTGTCTTCTTTTGTGACTATTCAAAGTTCTCCATAAAAAAAAAAAAGCTAGAAACAAAACAAAATCAAAGAATACAGGTCTTTTTTTATATATCCTACTCCCAATGCGTAATCAATTTAAATATCTCAAGGGAAGAAATGTATCAGAACTAACTAAAAGACTGGCATATATGTAGCATGAGCTACATTTAGTATTTGCAAAAGCAGCCCATTTTTTAAACCTAAAAACAGCCTATTTTTTTTACCTTCTTTATTTTACTTTTTAAAATATTTAGTTATTTAAAATTCACCAATATATCTATTTGTACTCATTAGCACTACTGATCATTGAATGGAAAATCAGTCTATACAATAAAGCTGTATTCATGTAGCTAAGTTTAATTAAGTTCATCATTATTTTAATAGAACAGAAATATAGCAACACATAGATATGAGATGTCTGTTTACTAAAGACTTAAACAGAGGTCTACTAAAGAAACAAAACCAGAGTTCTTTCATCCTTGGAGTGGATAAGCTAGCTTTTAATCCAGTATACAAAATACTTTTTTCATTTAAATACTTTGTGCTAGTTCCACTGATTGACATTTAAACAATCTTTAATTGTACTATATATGCTAAAAATGATAAGGTCAATTTCCCAACATCCCAGCTTGCTCTTTTCACACCTTGTTTTTCCATTTTCCAATGACAGATGTCACTTATCAATTTGTTGGTTATGTCTATGTCAATGAACTTTCAAGAGAAACATAATAAATTGCTGAAATACAAATACTGTCAATTAAAAGGTGGGGTGATGACACATCAAAATACTGACTTTAAAATGCCAATACATATATATATCCACTGCCTTAGTTTGATCTTCTTATGATTTAGGAATTTTATCATTTCCCCCTCAAGTTTTTCATGACCCATTTTTTTTTTTTCTTTGAGGCTCTGAAAATGATCTTTATTGTTCCATACCCTGTGATTCACCTGTCCAAACCCAGAAGTGAAGGGCGGGAATCAGGACCCAGGCTCCGGATGGAATCAGACCATGTTTTTACCACAGAGTCCTTAAATTAGGGAGGCCTGCTTGATATACAACTAAGAATAATTGTCCTTTAGTTAAGGGGTATTTGTTTTCCTTTGTGATTGTTTTTACAGCAATATCAAAACATTTATGAAATGTTTATCCTCACAGATTCTGAAGTGCACTTTTTTGAATCATTGGCTCATTTTCAATTACTGAAATAACCAAAGAAAGAACAAACACATCCAAACAAGTACATGGAAAATATATTTTCTCTCTTCTCCTATTTCTCTAGTGTACAGTCTGTTCTTGTTTACGATATTTATATCAAGATCCCCTTTCTTGCATAAAATTGATAATTAAAAGGAAAACACTTACCCAGAACAAGAAGTTGAAGGTAAACATAGAATATTTTATACAGCCATTCACACCTGCCATTTCGGAAAAGGATTAGGAATCCAGATGCCGTGAATGTAACTATTCGTTACAGGTTTGTCCTGCAATGTGCTCTGGAGCAACTTGCCTGCAGAGATTCTGTACCCACGGCTTCAGAGTGGAAAGAGAAAGCAAATAAGTAGAAGGAGGAATAAAACGGTTATTAAAGTGGATAAAAAATTAACCCATACATTTAAATATCGCAAAGGCTATCTCCAGGCAAGTATGTTTCTTTGCTTGTCATGGCTCCTGGGGCACTGGGCCAGGATATTTATTATCCTTTCTCAAAAACTGCCTCCTCCAAAGTAAACAGATATCAAGTGAAGGGAGTGGCACTGGATCAGGCGAGAGAATGGCACAGTGCTACTATGTTCTTGGCTTTCAGAAACCACTGCCTGACTTCCCTGCCCTCCATTTCAACTACGGGGAAATAAGGTGGTTTTGTTCTGAGTTAAGCGGACATTGTATCTACTCATTTCTGCATTGCATTTTCTCAATACTACAAAATTTCTTCTAAATGCAATAAAATGCATTTAGAAATCTGCAAAATATCAAGGCTCAGACATAGCAACCTGTTATCATGAAACCCAGAATACTAAAACAACCATTACATGTATCTGCCCTCCAAAACATCTACATTTACTTCCAAACAATTCCAGAGCTGCCGTAAATGCTCCGCAGAAATTGCAGAGGGAGAGGCAGCCTTGCCTGTGGTGATAAGACCATTTGCTTTTTATCTTTATTTTTTTATGATATAAAGGGAAAGAAATCATAAAGTGGCACTGACTGCCACATTGTGTTCATTTTATAATGCGTAGTCATTTTGATAGCTTGGTTTGTTTTCAAGGTGGACACTGTACTTTCCTTCCTCTGATAAATTATGTCTAGCAACAGCTCTTTCCCACCAACTCAGTTTCTGGATTCCAGGTCCTCTTGGACAAAACATTCAAAATGAGAAGGTGGTCATGGATCAGGGACCATAGATTTTACTATTTGTTTCCAGTGCTAATAGAAGACAGCTGTCTCAGGTAAAGGCAAAATTATCTGACATAATCAGGGAGGTGTGGACTGCTTTGTGTAAACAGCCTGGGTCATGTTAGTTTCCACATCTTGCCTCTCAAAGGGAGTTCTTCTCCCCCTAAACAAAAGAACCCTCTACTTTAAAAGGTTGTTAAGAAAATTGCTCTTTAGAATCTTTGCTAAGTTTTACATGATAAGCAAGCATGAACTCCTTACAAAAGAGAAATATTATTTCTAATTTTCATTGGCATACAATGTTTTTGAAACAATCCCACTCCCTGACTACAAATACAATATATTTTAATCCATTATCAATAATAATATTTAGTATTAAAGGCCAAATTTAGGATTAATTCCAAAAATAATGGCTTAATATATAAACCATCACTAAAATTGTTTGTGTTCTGTTTCCTACTAGAAAATGGAAATAGTTTCACCACCTTCTATTGAGATATTCTATATACAGAATAATCCATGGCTGAAAGAATAATTTCAGATTGAATGAAAACCAAAATTGATTTATAGTCCCAGAAATGATTATTTATCAGTTAGAGGCTAAAATTTAAAAAAAAAATTACAGATTTAAATGCTGCTTTGTTGACAAGAATATATTGAATACTACCAAATTTTAGTTTGACATAGATATTTTGGTGGATGCTGAACATCCTTAAAAAGAATCTTGTATAGTCTTTTGTTAAATCACTCTTGAACTCTGTAACACAAAAATCAATGGATATGTTTGTACAGGAGAATTACTGTGTAATAGAATCCCCTAGTCCAATTCAGAACCTATATGAAACAGTTCACTCCTGGAAATTCCTACCCTTATTAATGTTATAATCACACAACACTCTCCCAGGCTGAATTTGTACAGGTATTTTGTATTCCTCTTTCTTTCTATCCAATCACTCTTACTGGTCTGTGTAGTTCCTAAATTACTGTCAAAACTATTTCTTCCATCTCATCCTTTTGCATTTCATTATTCAGTCCTTCATCATTTCTTACTTGAGCTGTGTCAATAGAATGAGAATTAATTTCCCTAGCAGTCTCTCCCAGCTCCTCTCTGCCTTAGCACTTTAAAATTCTTTTTGAGAAATACTTATTGATTAGGTAATGATAATGATGAAAACCCAATCTAAGGATATTTTCCTTTTACCTACAAGATAAAGTACAGATTCCCTAAGGTAGCATTTACAGCACATGGCAAACAAGTCCTCCACCCACTTCCCAGAACTTTGTCCCTCCACTTTCTTCCTAGGCAGCTTCCGCTTCTGGGTTCCATAACCACAGAATTAATTCTCAGGCCTAGAACACACCTTTGGATTTTATGCCTTGTTCCTTCTGCCTGGAACATCCTTTTCCAACTTCTCTATTGCAACATCCCTGTGGAGCCTTCCCTTCCTCACCCTCTGCCCCCACTCTGGGCAGATTTACTTGCTTCTCAGTCCTCAAGCCCATTATTATTTGAACAGACCTTAATCTACAATTGCCACTATGTCACATTTATTTGTGTCTCTCCCCCAGATTTGATTCTATATGCCTGAAAAGCAGAAATCTTACCCTATTCCACCTCTGTACCTATAGTAGCTGGCATTAGAGCTACAGAGATTTGCAATGGCACCCAAGCTCCTCAGAAAGTTCAACTAGTGATTTCCTCATAAGGTTCTCTAGGGAACTACCAATATGCTACCTCTGCCTTTAAAAAAATTATTAGGTAAAGAAAAACAGTTTATTAATTTCAGGACTTGTCAGATCCTTCAACTTTCTAATATTCAAGGAGGTGATAGCAATTCTGAAGTGAATATAATCTCAGAACATATTTTTGAATGACACACCAGGATCGGTGTTACAGAACATACGTACATATTTACGGAAGTACAGAAGCACTGTTCTAGACGAACTCTCACTCTTACACCTGAGAAAAGAGCAGCATAGGCAGACTGAGTAGCCTAAGTTCACGAAACTGGTTAGTGACAGATCTCCTTCTAGAAACAAGGTCGCAGGATTATCAGATCAGTATTCTGTCTACTGGCGTCAACTATCTCTTGAGTTCTGTAGTACAGGAATGAGTCATTTACTCATTACTCATTTAATGTGTCTTAGATATTGAGAAATTTTCATATAACAGATATTTTAACAGTGGCAGGAGGTTGCAGGGGTTGAAGATTGTCACTAATAAATCTTAGACCCTGTGAAAGACCAGGCCAGTAAGGAAAGAAATGGATAGTGAGATATTATAAGAAGAAATGACAATCGAGGGGAAGAACAGAGGGAAAGTCTAAGTAAATTTAGATAAAGTTTTTCTAATGTTGCCATCGTGCCAATTATTATTCCTTGTAGCAAATGCACAGAGTAAGGCAGAATAATGATTCCAATTTGATTAATCGTGAAAAGTCTCCATGAGGCAGTCATCAGTGAACTAGATTTTCATAGCAGTATGGGAACCCACGCAGGGAAAAGAAAGAGAGAGAGAGATTCCTCATGCTCAGGGCAGAGGAAAGTGCATGAGTAGCACAATCAAATACCCCACAGAAAATATGGTACTTTCTCTAAGTCATCAGGCAAACCAGGCCTACATTTGGGACTTGAACCAGAAATTAAGCACAGATAGTTCATATTTTCATCATGATATCATCTTCTCTTCCATAAGATAATATTCAAAAATTTATTCAATGGATGTATTGAATCCTTACCATATTCCAGGCATGAGACTAAGTGCTGGAGACACAGTAGTTTATGAAACAAGATAAAAATCCCTGCCTTCCTGGGTCTTACACCATGGTGAAAAGATAACCTCTTTGCATTTTTGTTTCCAACATCTTGTTACCCAATATATTTGTCCATGGAGTAGACAGTAAAAAAGCAATTCATGTGTTGTAGAGAAAAGATTAGTTTTTTTTCTCATCTTTTATACTCTCCCATCATCACTGTCCCTCTATACTATTTGTTTTTCATGATATTGTTCATAATCAATTCATGTTCTTAAAGGCCAATAGCAGCAATAAAAACATAATGTTGCGATTTCTCTTCCTTATGACTCTACTGAGGGGTGTGTATGTAAGGACATGAGATCATACACTCTGAACAATTTGAGTGAAGAGATTCTGGTGCTTTTAGCATGTTTCATTTTGAAAAACCTTTTTTCTTATTTTTGGAAAGATGGAGTTCTCACTTAGGGGTTTTATGGTCTCTTTTACAGGAGCAGAGCCTTGGCTCTTGTGCTCTAGTCCCATTCTAGCCTTCCTGAGACCAATATTATTCTTCTGCTTTCATGTGATTCTAATGCTCTGTTTCCTACCCTGTGTGCTTATGCAGCCTGGCTCATAAAAACCTTTTGTGTATTCCCACTGGAAATGCACCAGATAGGAAGCATCCGGTATGGGAAGGATGCCTCTCCTCTCTTTTCAGGACATTTTAAGGCAACTGTCTCTACTTAGAGTATTAATTCCAGCTCAGAACTAAAGTAGGGGTTAAAATTGTCATTGTGCAGTAGTAATACAGTGTTTATAGAAAATGGATACCCAGTATTCAACATTCTTCCTCTTCTACAGATATTTTATTCTAAAATATTAATGACTTGCACCTGGACATAAATTTACCATATAGGACACATAAGGAAAAATACGGAAATGTGTATGAAAGAAACAGACTTTAGATCACCAAAATATGTGAATATAAGGAAAACTGAGGCAAAATGGTGCTGTGATTAAAAATGCAGTTTATAACCATGGCAGCTTAGAGATGCTGTGGCTTCTTATTAGGCCTCACTATGGCATTTATACTCTTTTTACAGCAGATTAACAGCCAGTTGCTGGGTGGGAACCAAGGTCAGGTCCTTGGCTTGGCAGTCCTGAAGTTCCACTTTGCCAGCCTTTCTAGGGGTGATCTGCTTCTTGGGAAAGATTCACCTTAAATGCTCTCACAGGAGCCAGAATGTCAATTTCCTAGTTTATCATGAGAAATGCACCCATCAGACTATCCATCCAACATAAGACAGTAGCTGATCAGAACACTCTTTCCCTGAAAAAAAAAAAAAAAAAAAAGCAGCACAGAAGCCAGAGCCATACACAGATGGTGTCTTGGGGGATACATTTGGTAATGGAGTCAGTGTTGCCAAGATATGATACCACCCTAGAGTCTAGAACCACCACAGAGATCCAACAGCCAAACCTTCCAGAAATGTTCACTGGTCTTAGCATCCTCTCCGTAAAATTGCTGTGATACACCACCAAATTCGTTCTTCTTGAGGTTACCTTCTTTGTACTCCATTCAGTCCCTGTCCGCTCTGTGGTCACATCTATGTCCAGACAAGAGTCCATGATAATTGACTAGGTTTCCATTTACCAGACTGTAAATACAATTTAGTCCTGCTTCCAAGGTCACATTTTAATTGCATTTTAGATACTCCTAAAATTCTTCACTCACACAAGATTGATCACGTGGTTCATTCCTATAGATTTTACTAGTTGATCTGTCAGAGGTTGATCTTATTTTTCTTTTCTCTAAACCAGGACTCATGCCAATGCACAGGCTGCAATACTCAACAAGAAAACGAAGAATACAAAGCAGGGCTTTGTAATCACCACGTCAGGATCATTGAACAGCCCATTTTTGTGCTTTATTATTTGCCTGGCTGTTTGCTTTTGAGTTTAAAGTTTAAATGCCAGCCTGCTTTTCTCCGAGTTCTCTCTGAATCAGTTCTTTGTTTGCCAAGTTCACAAGGTACACATTAACTACTAAACATGATTAGGTTCTAAGTTAACAGTGGTTAAGAGGTAGGAAAGTGAGTGGAGCCCACCAATACAGAAGAAAAAAAAATAGACTAGGATGGCGATATTAAACACTTGTATGAGACATCAGCTTCTCAAACTGCAGGAGCCAACAAAATGTTACACTGAATTTAACACAGCCTTATTCCATGACTGGTCAGAAATAAACATAGACACTTTACTCAAAATGCTAATTAGGATCTCACAAGTGACTAATTCCAAATTACAAAGATTTATTCAACTTCACACAGTGGGAATGTATTGCAGGGCTATTCTGGTTCCCCAGGAAAAATAAAATAACAGGAAGTCATTGTAAAAGGTCATTTATGAGGAAATCCCAAACCTCCATTTCACACCTTTGTAAGAAGCAACAAAATGTATTCCAAATAAGCTCAGGTAGAAAATAACTCAATCTCTGGTTTGAAGGAATTTCTCTGTAGTCACAGAGAGGGATATTTTAGGTTTTTCTTGAGTACTTGGAAGACCTGATTTTCACTTAGTGTGAGAAGAAAACGAAAGACAGGGATATCCCAGGAAACCTGTGGCTGAATGCCTGAACCATAGTTCCCAAAAAGAGAGAGCAATGGCCTGACTCCATTTCCTCACTGTTGTCCCAGATGAATGGACCATCCCAATTTTAATCATATCAAATAAAAGTACATGTCTTTAAAAATACAATATCCAAATGCAGTCCTTCCAGAATTCAAGGATGGAATACACCATTCCTCTGAGAATTCTCTTTTGGTTCGTTTCTCCATTTATCATCAGGCATTAAAGCGTCTTTCCTTGGCCTTCCTAGTAATTATTTACTTATTAATATCCTGGTTGATTCAGAAATTGCCTCACCTATAAAGCCCAAACATGTGAGAAAGTCAGTTTTTAACATTTTTTTAATTAGGCTACCCTTGAGGGTTATTCAAGTACCTTTAGGTCAAACAAAGCCCAGAGATTGTTTTGCTTTACACAGAGTCACATTGATCTTTCATGTACACGAATCATTCAACCTTCAGAAACTATTCCAAAGGAGACCTTACTGGTTTGGATGGTTTTTATTAATTATGGAAAGGGCCCAAACTCTTTCTGCATGCTAATTTATTTATATCATATTTCGACTTGAGGCTTCAGCGAGCCAGGGAATTCCCGTAAGTGCTCTGCTGTCTTTCCTCCTCACTCTTTATGCTTTCTTGAATACATGAGTGTGAAGAAGCAGTGTTAAGCCAGAAAGACTGGCCTAGCCAAGACCCCTCAAGAAGGAATCTGCAAATCTGGGAACACATTCCAGAACTTCTTGCTACCAGCACACAGCCTGATGTATAAGAAGTATCAGCCAAAAATTTCAAGTTTCTCAACAATCACTGTATTCTCAGCCAATCCCCTAAAGAGTTCTCTGAGAAGAAAATAGTTCATAAAGCAATTCTCTCTGCAATAAAAGATTATGTCACTCCCTACCTCTGAACCCTCTAATGTATTCCCATCGCAATTAGAATAAAATCCAAAGCCACACAAGATAGGCCCTTGGCTGACTCATCAACTTCATTTTGCCCCATTCTCTCCCTTACTCACGCTGCTGCAGCCAGAGTGGACACACTGCTGCTCCTTGGACTTGCCAAGCATATTCCTAACTCATTTCCTCCACCTTCCCCGCTGACCTCTTAGTCTGAAGAGCTAGACAGTTCGTCCTCCTCATTATATTTCATATCTGTTTATCTGTTGTTTCCTTTTCTGCTTTCTTTCTGGAATGTTTACTTCAGGAGGTCAAGGGCACTTTTTGTGTTGTTCGCTGCCATATCCCCACAGCTTGGAATACAGTAAGCTCTTAATAAATATTTATTGAATGAATAACTGAATAACAAGTTATCTAAATATACTAACTCATTTTTAAATAACAACAGAGAGCCCCTGTTTGTGTTCACCATTGCACTCCTACTGCCTGGCCGAATGACTGGCAAATTATAATCATCACTATGTGCTGGGAGATAACGTTGCAAAAGAAAAATAAAGTTCATACCACTCGTACGAGCATTATAGTCAACCAACTTGAGATGGCAAAGAAATACATAAATAAATATGCAAAAAAAAAAAATACCAGAAAGAGAAGAATGGCAGTATCCTGTGCTACAAAGTGAGGAAACTACTTCACATTAGGTGGAACTCTGATAAGGTAACATTTAAGCTAAGTCCTGTCTGATAAGAAGGCATAAGCTGTGCAGAGATCTACGATGAGAGCATTCCAGACAAAGGTAACAGCACAAAGCCTCTAAAGTGAGCACATACTGAGTATGCTGGAGAAAGAAGGGGAGCATGTACGTAGCATAGTTATGGAGAGCATGGTATGAGATGAGTTCAGAGAGGAAGCTCTTCAGGCCAGATCCTGTAGAGAGATGTAAGCCAGGGAAAAGATAATAAAGTTGATTTAAGTGGTACTGGACATGCAGGCAGATTTTAAGCGATGAAGTGACATGACCCAGTGTTCCCGGCAGAAGATGATGGTGAGTGGTCTAGGGTGAATGTAGTGGAGAGGAAGAGAAGTGAATACATTCAGAAGATGCTTTAGAGGTGAAATCAACATTGAGAGTGAGGGAAAGAGAGGAACATGGATACCACCCAGATTTTAACTTCAACAACTTGGTTGATAGAAAACTGGGGGAGGATCATAGGTTCTGTTTTGAGTATTTTGGATTCAAGATACCTATTAGATATGCAAGTGGAGACGTCACATGAACAGTTCAATATATGAATATGGAATACAGGGAAAATTTCAGGGCTGGACATATAGATTTGAGTGTCCTCACTGATAAAAGAAAAACTTCAAATTAAATTTAAAGGAGTTTAATCGAGCAATGAAAAATTCACGAATCGGGCAGCCCTCAGAATCATAACAGATTCACAGAGACTCTTTTTATATATATACATCCTTTAAGTTTTGGGATACATGTGCAGAATGTGCAGGTTTGTTACATAGGTATACACGTACCATGATGGTTTGCTGCACCCATCAACCCATCATCTACATTAGGTATTTCTCCTAATGCTATCCCTCCCCTAGTCTGCCACCCTCCAACAGGCTCCGGTGTTCCCCTCCATGTGTCCATGTGTTCTCATTGTTTAACTCTCACTTATGAGTGAGAACATGTGGTGTTTGGTTTTCTGTTCCTGTGTTAGTTTGCTAAAAATGATGGTTTTCAGCTTCATCCACATCCCTGTGAAGGACATGAATTCATCCTTTTTTATGCCTGCATAGTATTCCATGGTGTATAAGTGCCACATTTTCTTTATCCAGTCTATCATTGATGGACATTTGGGTTGGTTCCAAGTCTTTGCTATTGTGAACAGTGCTGCAATAAACATAGTGTGCATGTGTCTTTATAGTATAATTAATTTTAATCCTTTGAATATATACCCAGTAATGGGATTGCTGGGTCAAATGATATTTCTGGTTCTAGATCCTTGAGGAATCGCCACCCTGCTTTCCACAATGGTTGAACTATTACACTCCCACCAACAGTGTAAAAGTGTTCCGATTTCTCCACATCCTCTCCAGCATCTGTTATTTCTTGACTTTTTAATGATTGCCATTCTAACTGGTGTGAGATGGTATCTCATTGTGGTTTTGATTTGCATTTCTCTAATGACAGTGATGATGAACTTTTTTCATACATTTGTTGGCTGCATAAATGTCTTCTTTTAAGAAGTGTCTGTTCATATCCTTTGTCCACTTTTTGATGGGGTTGTTTGTGCAGCCTTGTGGTGGAAGAAGATTTATAGGCAAAAAATGGGAAATAATGTACAGAAATCGGAAGTGAGGTACAGAATGGCTGGATTGGTTACAGGTTGCATTTGCCTTATTTGAATATAGTCTGAACACTCAGCAGTGTATGAATGGTTGAGCTATGGCTGCTGGGATTGGCCAAGACTCAGTTATTGTTACGCGTGCATACTCCTAAGTTAGGTTTCCAATCTTGTCTACCTATTAAGCTAGGCTGCAGTTAGCCCATAAGGATTCAAATATTCAAATACAGAGTCCTTCCCAGGCCATATTTAGTTCACTTTCACATTACCATATAGAAGTTATTTAGAAGCTAAGTACTAGATAAAATTACCTAAGGAGAAGGCATAGACAGATTACCTCAGAACCCTGACCCTATCCCTGGAGCATACCAATATTTAAATTTGAAGAAAGGGGGAATAAATATATATCACTGAAAGGCAGTTAAGAAGAAAACCATCAGGGTAATGTCCAGGAAGTCAGAAAAAGAATGTCTCAGAGAGAGTGAGGCAGCTGCCAAGTGCTGCTGAGAAGTCTAGTAAGATGAGAACTCCCAATCCCACTGGTTCTGGCAGCATGGGATTACTGCGTCTTTGAGAGAAGACCATCCTTAGTCACATAGTGGAGACAGAGCCCAAATGGAAAAGACTGAAGAAAGAATGAGAGGTATGAAAGTGAAATTATTTATTTTAGACAATTATTTCAAGTTTTGTTCTAAAGGGAAGCACTCGATATATGGAAACTAGGATAACATGAGTTTATATAGTTCCACTGTCCACTGGGAATTTCAGGGGGATGTGAAAATTTGTTCCTGTATAAAATGAATTGAAGAGTTTCTTACCCTATGGACAATTAAGATTACAATGTTGTTCATGTAGAATTAAACTCTTTATTAATTATACCAAAGCCTGTAGGAAATCATGAGTGCAGATCACAACTAAGTTAATTGTAATATGCAATAGAAAAGTAGGAATATAAAGCTTCTTGGATAATAACTTCCTACAGGCTCTCAGATGAATCTCTCTCAAAACCTATAGTAACTCAGAATTGTACCTTACATAATAGTAGTAAGAAACATTCTCTATCAATTGAATTAGTAAATCCAATCAAATATTAAAAGTATTGGATGGGAAATCAAGGGAAACCTATGGTGAGAATTTTAATAGCTATATTATGAGATGCTCCAGAAAGAATCTTAGGCAACTTAGAAAAATATACACGTAGTTATAACGGTTACCAGTAGCTGGGAAGGCGATTGAGGGGTTGCAGGGATAGGTGGGGATGGTCAGTGAGGGGGGAAAAAAAACCAGAAAGGATAAAGAAGACCTATGACTTGATAGCACAACAGGGAGACTATAGTCAATAATAACTTAATTGTACATTTTAAAGTAACTTAAGGAGTGTAATTGGATTCTTTGTAACTCAAAGAGTAAATGTTTGAGGGGGATGGATTTAAAAATATATAAGTAAGAAAATTTAAGGTGAAGGAATAGATGGGGACTAGGTGGAGACAAGACTTCTCATAGTATATGTTTTTATTTCCTTTTGATTTTGAAGTATGCAAATATATTAATTATCAAGAAAATTAAGTTTTTTTAAAGTGCAGTGGTTTGATCTAAAGCTGAGGAGACAGATAACTGAACAGGTCTCAGCAGTCAGGCTGGGGTGGTGTTTTAAGTCTGCTGTGGGTTGTATCAAATGGAAAACAGCAAGATAGGAGCTCTGTGTTGGCTGGGTGGAGGCAAAGCCTAAATAAATAAAGGGAAAGTCAGTGACCAGGGGCCAAATCTAACATTTCAGAGAACTTTCAGGGTGGGGAAACTGGGCATAATTATGATGATGTGATATAAGCAGGCAGATATATATCCAAGAACACTCTTCTCCGAGCATCCATTCTAGGACAGGGGCTTTATTTCATGCTGTGATATTTTATTTCAAATATTTCTGAGTAAAAAGGCCAATTTGGTACATGTTAGACTATTATCCAGAAGGAAAAAGATCTAGAAAAAAAAAAGTCGGTTCTGCTGAAGCTAGAAGCTAATGCGAACAGCAAAGGGAGAGAGTTAGTTCCTATTCAGGATCCTTCAGGTTTGAGCCCCAGCATTTTTCTGTCTTTCCTGAGGTTTAACGGCCAGACACAAGCAGTACTTTGAATGTGGGTGGACCCTCAATTCCCACCAGGGTAGGTAACTGTTCTCAATTTTGACGCTGTTTTGCCCAATGTTTTGTTGGCCTTCCTAGTGAGTCACTTTTTCCTCTGTTTAATTTATGTGCCATACTAGTATCTTCATATCTTGCAGGACCCCAAACCCAAGGCTATCAAATTAGATTGATTTGTTTCTCCAAATAACCCAGCATCACCTCCTATCTTTCCAATTTTTTTAATTAATAGACTTCAGTTTTTAGAGCAGTTGCAGGTTTACAGGAAAATTGGGCAGAAAGAGTTTCCATATATTCTCTCCCCAATCTCCCACCACAGTTTCCCCAGTTATTAGCATCTTGAAGCACTGTGGTACATTGTTATTATTAATGAGTTAATATTGATATATTAGTGCTAAATAAAGTTTACCTTAAAGTTCATTCTTTGTGTTGTACATTCTATGGATATTGACAGCTGTTTAAGACACCCTTCTTAGAGTATCATAGAGAGGTTTCATTGCCCTAAAAATCCCCTATCCTCCACTGATTCATCCCTCTCTTCCTTCTACTCCCAACCTCCACCCACTGATCTTTTTTATCTGTCTCTACAGTATTGCCTTTTTTTTTCTTTTTCTTTTTTTTTGAGATGGAGTCTCGCCCTGTCGCCCAGGCTGGAGTGCAATGGCGTAACCTTGGCTTATAGCAACCTCTGCCTCCCGGGTTCAAGCAATTCTCTGCTTCAGCCTCTGGAGTAGCTGGGATTACAGGCACCCGCCACCACACCCAGCTAAATTTTTGTATTTTTAGTAGAGATGGGGTTTCACCAGGTTGGCCAGGCTGGTCTCGAACTCCTGAACTCGTGATCTGCCCACCTCAGCCTCCCAAAGTGCTGGAATTACAGGCGTGAGCCACTGTGCCCAGCCCATAGTATTGCATTTTACAAAATGTTATCCAATTGGAATCATATGTAGCTTTTTCATACTGGCTTCTTTCACTTAGTAATGTGTCTTTAAGTTTTCTCCATGTGTTTTTGTAGCTCAGGATATTATTTTAATGCTAAATAATATCTCATTGTATGGATGCACTGTAATTTGTTTATCCAGTCACATATTGAAGGCTATCTTGGTTGTTTCCAAGTTTTGGCCAGTATGAATAAAGTTGCTATAAACAGTCATGTGAAGGTTTTTATACACTCATAGTTTGTAACACATTTAGGTAAATAGCAAACAACACAATTGCTGGATTTTATGTTAAGAGTATGTTTAGTTTTGTAAGAAACTGTCCAACTATCTTCCAAAGTGGTTGTACCCTTTTACATTCCTACCGGCAATAAGTAGGTGTTCTTAATGATCCACATCCTTATTGGCATTTGGTATTGTCTGTATTTTTTATTTTAACCATTTTAGTAGTATTTTATTGTTGTTTTAATTCACAATTCCCTAATAACATACGATGTTGAACACCTTCTCATATGTTTACTTGTCATCTGTATATCTTCTTTTGTGAGGTGTTTTCAGATCTTTTGTCCAGTTTTTAATTGGATTGTTTGTTTTCTTATTTCTGGGTTTCAAGAGCTCTTTGTATATTTTGGAGGCCAGTCTTTTACCAGATAGGTGTTTTACAAATATTTTCTCCTTCTGTGGCTTGTCTTTTCATTCTCTTAATCTAATCTATTTTTAATGAGACAAATATCACCCCATGTGAAACCAATGCCCGAAAACCGTTTTTCTTGACTAGTTTATTTCCCCATTTTCCCAGTTTACAGACACATGTTGCTACCTTTAGAACAACTTTAGCCTCATATACACCACTAATACTTTACTGTGCCTTAATGAATTTCTATAATCACTGCTTCCTTGAACTTTAAGATTTCACTCTGTTGAAAACTGTGAAGGCTCTGAGGTTTATCCTACTTGCAGACTAACAAGTTAACCCCTCATAGTTTGATGGTTGCCAGCAAAAGACATGAGACTCCTGGGTAAGACAGAAATGACTTTATAACTCACGGCACAGCAAGCTTTACAAGCTTCATGTTTGTCTAGGTTCTCTTTGTTTCCCAAGTACCACTGGGGAGATGCTCAGAAGCCCAGGTGGATGGTGAGTATACAATAAATTTGTATCACGCAGAGGGACTCTGAGCTTAAAAAACTCCAATCTTTTAAAGGGGTGCTTTTTCCTCTCTTATAAGGGAGGCACTACTTTAATCTTCCAAGACTGTTTGCTATATAAACATTCTTGAAAAGATAGTCTGGAACAAAATCTGTCAATTCCTCTGCTCAGAAGATATGTAGAAATGTGAGAGACCCATGGAGAATTTTCTTTCAAAATAATCTTTCATCTCTCCAGGTCATGGTAAACTGCCAAAATAAGTATTGTATTTTTAAAAACCTCCTTATACTTAGCAAAAATACCTGTAATTGTTCTCTATTACCAAACAAAATATAAACTCCTTAGCAGAGCATCAAGACCATTAAATATCAGTCTCCCAAATAACCTTTATAATTGTAATCCTAAAACTTCCCAAAATGTATCATTCGTATTAACCAATACAAACCTTTCTGCCCTTTTCCTTGTTTAAATAGTTCTGTATTTCATTCCTTCCAGCTTCTCTTCTCAAATGCTATGCCCATATCAACAACTTCATTGATACAATGAAACCGATTTGTTCAGGATTAAGTCAAATGGTACTTCTCACATGAGACAGTTTTTAAATGAATCCCCTCCTTCTCCAGAACTCTTCTAGCACTTTTCCCCCATAACTCAATTTAAGTACACTCTATAAAGTTGTCTATTTGTATTTTCTCTCTATTAGTGTGCAAAATCTAGGGCCTATATCGCAATTTTGTGTTTCTTACATTAAGAAGTATGTCTAGCAAATATTGAGTGAATGAAAGAATATATAAATATTGTGATTTTTGTATTTTCCTAAGGAATTTCCAGGGAGAGAAAATGGTACAATTTTAATAAACAATCATCTTCTATCAATAAAACAACTGTTTCTCAACTCTCCAACTTTTCTTCATCACTACAATAGTCAGAGATACTTTTTAGACCTTCCTGGTATTTTAGAACACAACCCAATGCTTCCTTTTATTAAACCTGCTGCAACATTTTAACTGAATGTGAAAGTAGAGAAGGAAAATCAAAAACTGCATTCTGGCTTGTCAACATCCCTCATTTTACCTCTTTTATCTCCACTAAAATCCTTCCTCAACTTTCCTAACTGTTTGACATCCTTTGAGTGCTTTCATATAAGCATTGCTTGTCATGAAGTCACCTTGCACAACCCAGCCCTCCCAAGAGGAGGGCAGGTTTCAATTAAGCTAACAGACAGCAGGGTGATAACAGTGTCCACTGAGATCAGAATAACACAATGTTTTCAAGAATGAAGGGTTTACAACTTTTTCCAGAAACTAACAAGCAAGGCAGCTCGGCTTGCAAGGAAGACAAGATGGCTCCATCACAGAGACTGTGAAGTAAAGGGGCAAAACAAGGGTGAAAACTAGCTACCCAAAGAGAGATGCAAACCAAAGGCTTCTGGCAAAAGCATGGACTTTATCTTCACAAAGTTCTGGGTTTTAAAGTATTTGCTTTTTACCAGCTCAGAAAAATGTGTATTTTGTCTCTTCAACAAATATCTTTTAAATCCCTAATAAGACAATAGTCAACAGAGCAAAAGCCCCAGTAGATTTTGCAGTCTAGCAGGGCATAGGTGGAAAGCAAATAAGCAAGCAAATCAATTTATACTTACGAGTTAAGTGCCACGAAGGAAAAGCACAAGGTGTCAGGAAAGTTGTTTATAAGAACCTACCTAGATTGCATGGTCTAGAAGGCCTCCTATTGGGAGGTAGTTTTACTTGATAAGAAAAATAAGGAGCCAGTCATGCAAAGAGGGTGGAGGGACAGGGAGGAGGAGGGAACAATTAATCAGGGAAAGTAAAAGTATTTTACCTCATCTGCAAAATGGGTGTTCTTATGAGAGGTTACATATAAAGGGTTTGGCACAGTTCTGATGCATTGTAAATGTTCAGCAACTGATGGTTCTTGTTATTGCTTTGGCTATTGACCTTACATACTTTCTAACCAATCTTTAAAAGCCTACAGATCACTGATTAATCTTTTAAATGCTGATAGACACTTAAATAATAAGCATCAGCAGCTACATCTTTAAAGAAGAGGGAGATAAGTAGAACATTATATACAACATAGAGAAAAATCTCATAAGAAACTCAGCATCCTCACTAATGTATATGCTGATAATTAGGAATTTTACATTTGTTCTCTGAAGCAAGTGAAAGTGCAATCGAAATGTAAGCAGGCAGAATGTTTAATTTAATGAAGGAAACCTGTTGTTTTTGAGTAGTTTTTAACCATGTACACTTGCATACAATTAATGTGTTGATTACAAACGACTTGCCTTCTCATTAAAGCACGGCAAGTAAGACCTTACTCTGTAACACTTGACCTTTGCAAATTTGCATTTCTTGACAAAGTTTGCCATAAATAAATAATGCCACTAACTTAGACTGATTCTTTTCTTCAGTTAGTCCAAATTAGAGTTTTTTTTGTGTGTGGCCAGTCCTAAATTTACCTGCTTTCCTTTAGTAGCTTTTTATAATTTATACTTTGTCATTTTCCAGAAGGTAGTGGATCTAATTAAGGTGGACTTTTTATGGTTAAATGACCTTTGTAATAGTTATAATTTGATAAAGATTGAAAAGCTGTTCAAGATATAATTTTCTTTCCTTTATTATTCTGCCAAATCTTCTTTTTTATAATCCTTAAGACTATCCCTGCAAGTCTGATTCCATATGCGCAGAGCTCCATAAGGGCCCCATATGATTCTCTACATACTTAAAAAGATTTTTGTCTTTGTTGTCTGCCTCATGGGAGGAGACAAGTTGTTATAAAAGTTGTGCAAGTTTTAGCAAAAAAGACCTAGAAACTAGCCTCCCATTAGACAAAAAGCCCCAAACTTGGCCTAAATGACTAATGTGTTTTATTAATTATGAATGATAATCTTGATGTCCCAAAGAAAAGATGGTTTCAGATCGCATCTAGAGTGTGTCTTTTACAGTTTATCATGTAAAATATTCTGAAATGTATAAGATCGTCATGAGATAAGAGTTGAGCAATGTTAAACGGTTAATTTTCAAAATAAGGATAATATCGTGGATTTTATACAGATGTCAAGTGAGTTTGTATCACAGATTTTATTTAACTCATTATTAATGAGGGAATTAGTAAGAGGTTACAAGCAATTCAAAGGAGAATTCAAATAAAAACAATTTGTAGGTCAAGTTTATTGAAATGGAGGCAAAATTCTTGCTTCTTCCATAATAAGGAAAAAAGGCAATTGAATCTCTACTGGGCTGAATCTAGTTGAATGTCCAAAACAAGTATTATTCGTTTCTATCAATTACCTACAATTTACAGAATTGTAAAATAGCTCAAGGTCAATGAAAGCCCAGAGCCTCCATAAAATCAGAATCAGATAACCTAGAAGAGATTGTTCTAACCCATTCAGTTTTCCAGTGAAGCACAAAATTTTCCCTACAACATAAATAGTACATATGCTTTCCACTGTTGTTAACAAACTCATTCATCCACAAACATATACTGATATGTTGCTGTATGCAACACAGAAGGCTAGTCTCTGGGGACACCGAAGTGAATCATATATAATCACTATTCTCAAAAAGCATAAAATACTACAAGGAGAGACATATGCAAACAAATGAGGGTAAAAAGTGTCAGAGGAGTTATAATAAAGGTTTATACAGAACAGAGTAGTAAAAGGAATCATGAATAAGCTTCAGTACGGGCTTTTATGGCTGTAATTGTTCTAAATGCTTCTCATATGATTGTTTCCTTTAAACCTCATAACTCCACATGGTAAGTTCAATTACAAATCCATTTTACAAATAAGAAATCTGAGGCACAGGGGAATTAAAGAAATATATCCAAGATCCCACATATCTTACATGGTAGAGCCAGAATTTAGGCCTAATTCTGATTCCAAAACTCATACTCCAATCTCTGTACTGTACTATCCTCCCATAAAAGATAGTATACTTCATTTTACCTTGGGTGAGGGTTGGGGGTGGGAAACTGGAGGAGAAATCTGAGATGAATTTTAAAAGATGACTGATGTGCATCTACAGGTAGGAGCAGGGGCTTTCCAGAAAGAGAGCCACATGGGCCAATGTACCAAGACCTGCATTGCCCTGAAAGGTCACAGAGCACCTCTCAGGCCAAACTAAAAATGTTTATATCTATGATGAACGAAAAACTGACAAAGAATTTAAAGCTAGAGAGAACCATGATCCATTTTGCTTTTTAAAAAGAACTGTGGTTTGGTTGTTGTTGTTTTTCCCCCCAAGATGGTAGATGGGAGGCATTGTTAGTACGCCTCTCCTACTTGCAAAGACAAAATAGAGTGTAGAGATTCACACTGCGAGCTCTTTTTCCAAGAAGCAACACAGGAACTTAACAGGAAAACTGAAAGAAACCACAGATGCTTTGAAAGAAGCTCCCTACATGGAGCATCAACATTCTTGCAGATGAAAAGGGGTCTTTCTGATCTGAATACCCAGAACAGTGGGTCAGGAGTACGAATGGGAGGTGGATGACTATCTAGCTGGACTGGCAGGAGAGCTGAGGTGGCTCCTTCCCTTCCCCATGATAGCTCCCCAGCCACCTCCGTTAAGGCTGTGACATCTGCCAACCATTGGGTATTGCATTTACCCATGTGCTTTAGCCACAGCTGGCTTTTACCCATGGACATCTCCCCTACTGGCCTGAAGCCTGAACTGTTCAACCAAGTAAGTAAAATACTAAGGGAAAAATAATAAATAAATAAATAAATAAATAAATGTATACCACTGTGGAAGAAGATAAACATATCAAGAGACCTCTGCAATTCCAACCGCACGTGAGACAGTGAACCTGCTCACACACCTACCATATTACTACTGTCACCAGCATCTGAGAAAGACATCATACAAAGCTCTCTATAACAAGGAACTCATACAGAGTCTTTACAACCCTGCAAGCACCAACAGTCAAATTAGGCCACCATAAATTACAAACATTAAGGTCACATCCTCAAAGGGAAAAAATAGTGAAAAAACTACAGTCAAATCAAAAATAAAATCAGGAATACTAGAAATAGTCTACCCAAGTGAGAAGGAGTCAGAAAAATAATTCTGGTAGGAGACGGATTATCCAGACAGAAAGTCAACAAAGAAACACTAGAATTAAATTAAACTAAACTCTAGCAAACAGACCTAATCAATAGTTACAGAACATTCTACCCAAGATCTGCGGCGCATACTTTCGTCTCATCAGCATATGGAACATTCTCCAAGATAGCTCATACATTCCAGGACACAAAACAAGTCTCAATAAATTTTTAAAAATCAAAGTCATATCAAGTATCTTCTAAGACCCAGTGGAATAAAACTAGAAATCAACACCAAAAGGAACCCTCAAAACTATACAAATACATAGAAATTAAACAACCTGCTCCCACATGATTTTAGGGTTAACAATGAAATCAAGACGAAAATTGAAAAATTATTCTAAATGAATGATGATATGACACAAGCCATCAAACCTCTGGGATACAGCAAAGCAGTGCTAAGAGGAAAGTTTATAGTGCTAAGTACCTACATCAAAAAGTTCAAAAGGGCCGCACACCATGGCTCACATCTGTAATCCCAGCACTTTGAGAGGCTGAGGCGGGTGAATCATGAGGTCAGGAGTTTCAAGAACAGCCTGGCCAAGATGGTGAAACCCTGTGTCTACGAAAAATACAAAAATTAGCCAGGCGCAGTGGCAGGCGTCTATAATCCCAGTTACTCAGGAGGCTGAGGCAGGAGAATCACTTGAACCCAGGGAGTGGAGGTTGCAGTGAGCCAAGATCGTGCCACTGCGCTCCAGCCTGGGTGACAGAGTGAGACTGTCTCAAAAACAAACTAAAAAAGGTTCAAAAGATCACAGATTCACAACCTAATGTCATGCCTCAAGGGACTAGACAAGAACAAACCAAACTCAAAGCTAGCAGAAGAAAAGAAATAACAAAGATCAGAGCAGAACAAAATTAAATTTGAAACACAAAGTACAAAAGATCAATGAAACAAAAAGTTGGTTCTTTTAAAAAAATAAACTAAAGTGATAGACAGATTAACAGAGAAAAGATTCAAATAAGTTCAACTAGAAATGAAAATGGAGACATTACAACCAGCACCACAATACAAATATTATTGAAGTCTACTATGAACATTTCTATGTATACAAACTAGAAAATCTAGAGGGAATGGATAAATTCTTGGAAACACAACTTTTCTTGATTGAAGCAGGAAGATATGGAAATCCTGAACAGACCAAAAACGAGTAGTGAGATTGAATGAGTAATAATAATAATTTTTTAAAAAGTTGCCAACAACAACCAAAAAACCCAGGGTCAGATGGATTCACAGCTGAATTCCACCAGATATGGAAATGAGAATTAGTACCAATCCTACGGAAACTAGTCCAAAAGAGTGAGAAAAAGGGAATCCTCCCTAACTATGTCTATCAAGTCAGTGTCACTCTGATACCAAAACCAGGAAAGGACATAACAAAAAAAGAAAGCTATAGACCAATTTCCCTGATGAACATCAGTACAAAAATTCTCAACACAATACTAGCAGATCGAATCCAACATCACATCAAAAAGATTATACACCATAATCAAGTTGGTTTCATCCCAGGGATGCAGGGATGTTTTAACATACACAAGTCAATACATGCAATATATCACAAAAACAATTAAAACCAAACCATATGACCGTTTTACTAGATGCAGAAAAAGCATTTGATAAAAGCCACCATCCATTCATGATTTAAAAAAAAAAAAAAAAAAAAACCCTCAACAAACTAGGCATAGAAAGAACATATCTCAAAATAATAAAAACTCTATATGGCAAGTATAAAGCCAACATCATACTGAATGGGAAAAAGTTGAAAGCATTCCCCCTAAGACCTAAAACAAGACAAGGATGCCTACATTCACTTCTATTCAACAGAACACTGGAAGTTCCAGCCAGAGAAATCAGACAAGAGAAAGAAATTAGAGACATTCAATTTGGAAAAAAGGGAGTCAAACTATCTCTGTTGCCTGATGATATTCTCATATATCTAGAAAACCCTAAAGACTTGTCCAAAAGACTTCTAGATTTGATAAATGAATTCAGCAAAGTCTCCGGTTACAAAATCAATGTACATAAACAGGTAGCACTTCTATACACCAAAAATGACCGAGCTGAGAATCAAATCAAGAACTCAATCTCAATCTCTTTTTCAATAGCTGCAAAACATAAAATAAAATACCTAGGAATATACTGAACCAAGGAGGTGAAAGATCTCTACAAAGAGAACTATAAAACACTGCTGAAAGAAATCATAGATGACACAAATACTTTCATCTCATCAGCATATGGAACATTCTCCAAGATAGATCATACACTCTAAGACACAAAACAAGTCTCAATAAATTTTTAAAAATCAAAGTCTCAATAAAATTTTAAAAATCAAAGCATGGGAAATACATCCCATGCTCATGGATCAGAAGAATCAATATCATGCAAATGAATGTACTATTCAAAAGCAATCTACAAATTCAAAGCATTTCCTATCAAAATACCAACGTCATTTTTTTCACAGAAATGGAAGAAACAATCATAAAATGCATATGTAATCAAAAAAGAGCTCAAATAGCCAAAATGATCCCAAGCCAAAAACAACAACAACAACAACAACAAAAGCAAATTTAGAGGCATCACATTACCTGACTTCAAATTATACTACAAGGCTATAGTTACCAAGACAGCATGGTACTGGTATAAAAGTGGATACATAGATCAAAGGAACAGAACAGAGAACCCAGAAATAAAGCCAAATACTACAACCAACTGATCTTCAATAAAGCATACAAAAACACAAATTGGGGAAAGCACATCCTATTCAATAAATGGTTCTGGGAAAACTGAATAGCCATATATATGAAAATGACACTAGACTCCAATCTCTCACTACATACAAAAATCAACTCAAAGTGTATCAAAGACTTAAATCTATGACCAGAAAGCATAAAAATTCTAGAAGAAAACCTAGAGAAAATCTCTTCTGGACATTGGCCAGAAAGGAATTTATGACTAAGCCCCCCAAAACAAGTGCAACAAAAACAAAAATAAAGAAATGGGACCCATTTAAATTAAAAAGCCTCTTTGCATAGCAAAACAAATAATCACCAGAGTAAACAATCAACCCAGCATGTGGGAGAAAAAGTTTGCAAACTATGCATCTGACAAAAGACTAATATCCAGAATCTACAAGGAACTCAAACAAATCAGTGAGAAAAAAATAATCCTACCAAAAAGTGGGCAAATGACGTACATAGATTTCTCAAAAGAAGACATAAAATAGGTCAACAAATATATGAAAAAATGCTCAACACTACTTGTCATCAGGGAATTGCAAATTAAAACCACAATGCAATACCACCTTACCTCAGCCAAAATGGCCATTATTAAAAACAAACAAACAAACAAAAAAAACAAAAAAACAAAAAAAAAAATAGATCTTGGTGTGGATGTGGTAAAAAGGGAACACTTATACACTGCTGGTGAGAATGTAAATTAGTACAACCTCTATAGAAAACAGTATGGAGATTTCTTAAATAACTAAAAATAAATCTACTATTCAATGCAGCAATCCCTCTACTGGGTAATTACCCAAAGGGAAAAAAAGTCATTATATCAAAAAGACACCTGAATGGGTATATTTATCACAACACAATTCACAATTGCAAAAATATGGAACCAACTTAAGTGCCCATCTACTGATGAGTAGATTAAGAAAATGTGGTATATATGCACCATGGAATACTACTCAGTCACAAAAAGAATAAAATAATGTCTTTCACAGCAACCTGAATGGAGCTGGATGCCATTATTCTAAGCGAAGGAACTCAGAAAGGGAAAATTAAATATTGTATATTATTGCTTATAACTGAGAGCTAAGCTATGGGTACGCAAAGGCATACAGAGTGGTATAATGGACTTTGGAGACTTAGGATGGAAGGAGAGTGAGGAATAAATATATACCCGTTGGATACAATGTACACTACTCAGGTGATAGATGCAATAAACTCTCAGACTTTATCACTATACAATTAATCTATGTAATCAAAAACCACTTCTACCCTAAAAGCTATTTAAATAAATAAATTGAACTGTGGTCTTTATTCTTATAATGGCAATATGGATGATGGATTACAGACTACAGAGAGAACTGTAAAACACTGCTGAAAGAAATCATAGATGACACAAACAAATGGAAATACATCCCATGCTCAGAGATCAGAAGAATCAGTATCAGTATCATGCAAATGATGATACTATCTAAAGCGATCTACAGATTCAGTGCATTAAGAATTACATTGGGATAATCATTAAGAAACTATGGGAATAGGGCAGGTACGAGATAATAATGACTTAAACCAAGGCAGCAATACTGGAGAGGTAGAGGAGCAATACACACACACACACACACACACACACACACATATTCACACATACAGAACACGAAGGAAGTATAGTTTATAGAACTCAGATATAGGGCTATCATAGACCACTTATTTTAAGATGACATATAATAAGCTTTCTATTTTAAGTTATAGGAGATGCAATACCATTCACCAACGTTGGAAAAAAAAAAAGTAAGAAGAAAAAGATTTGGTGGAAATATGAGCTTGATTATGAACACGTTGAGCTTGAAGTGAAAACATCCAGAAGACAGTTGGATATTAAGCAGAGGAGCCCAAGCAAAAAGTCTAAACACTGATGAAGATTCATGAATCTTGAATAGAAACGTGGTAGATGAAGCCATAAAAGGAAGTCAAATTACCCTAGGCAGGCAGGAAAGTCAGAAGAGAAAAGAGAGAACATTGAGGCACATCAACAATAAAAGTACAGATACACCCAGAAAGACCTGTGACGAGACCAGGAGGGAAGAAAAGTAGGGGATTCAAAAGCAAGTGAGTTATGAATCATAGGGAGGAAAATGGTGTTCAAGGAAGATGGAAAGTATCAAGTTTCAAATACCACAGATAAGACAAGTCCTGCGGAGGCCTGAGTCATCAGCTCCCTTGCCAGAGTGGTTTCAGCAGTATGGAAGTGCAGTTGGAAAAGTTACCTGAAAAGTGAGTGGGGATAGCTGCGTAAAAGTAGCAGAATGAAACAATTCATTTACCCATCCTCTCTTCTATACCCACCTACCTAACAGTAAAGGAATTTTTAAAACCATTACCCTGTGATACACAAAGCAAACAGGAGAGGAAAACAATTTTTGGAAGCTGAAAAACTGATAGATGGGTGGTAGATGATTTAACAAAGTGAAGAAAGTTGTATTCTCAACCAACAATGAGGAAAGCTAAGCAACCAATTTGCACCCCAGATCTCCCACCCAACTGTTCTGGAAATAGTGGCACAAGATGTTGATGCCACTGGGATTTTGATGGAAGACAGGATAAAAAACAGAAGGATTATTTGAAAGTTTATTTAAAAAGCACTCAGACATCAAATGGCCTCGCTTCACCAGTAGACAGGCTTCCATTTTATGGAAAACTGGAGATTTATAGTCGGCAGAAAATGAAAAAAATATATATTATGCGAGAAGACACAGTCCTTGGTTGTGTACCATACTGAATTCAGTGAGTTTTAAAGGAAATTTTCATACTCAATGTTGAAACCTTCAACCCTCTTCCCATCTCTGTCCCAGAAAGCTGGTATCCACAATTACACCTTCCAGGCAGGAGGCTAAAAGGGTCTTCACCAGTGATTCTGGTCAGCCTAAGGAAAAAAGACCTAAAAATACTGATATCTGGGATTCCCCAAAGAAATAGTTGAAACAGCCAAAACCTGACCACAAAAGTCAAGCCCAGAGTTCACAAGCCAGAACTCACCTTACTCTTACAGAGCTTTCCATCAGCTTTACTGTGTTACAACCTGAAACATAAGCAGATAGTCACAGATCACCAGACAATTAGAGAAAACATGAAAGGCAGAAAATAAAACAAGCAGCAAATAATCATCCATGCAGGGAGGTGAAAACTACAAAAAACTACCATTAATATAGTCAGAGATAAAGTTGATTACATCTGAAATAGAAGCAGAATATTACAAGTAAATAAAGGGAATAATCAAGAATAATAAAGAGCCCTTGGAAAAATAAAAATATATTTGCAGTAATAAAAATCTCAGAAAAAGGGTTTGAAGATATGGAGGACCTCTCCTATAAAGTAGAGCAAAAGACAGAGATAAAACATAGAGAAAAGAGGATGAGTGTGGTGGCTCATGCCTGTAATTCCTGCACTTCAGGACACCAAAGTGGGAGCATCACTCAAGCCTAAGAGTTCAAGACCAGCCTGAGCAACATAGTAAGACCCTGTTTCTACAATATTAAAAAAAAAATTATCCAGGCATGGTGATGCATGCCTGTAACCCCAGCTACTTGTACTGAGGAGACTGAGGAAGGAGGATCGCTTGAGCCCAGGAGGTCAAAGCTAAAGTGCACCAGCACCAGCCTGGGCCACAGAGTGAGATCACAGAATGAAACCCTGTTTCACACACACGCGCGCACACACACACACACACACACACAAAAGAGCGAGAGGGAGAAAGAAAAGAGAAAAGAAAAGAAAATTAAAGAATAAATAGACAAAATGGAGAAAAGGAAAGCATTAAAGGACAAATCCAAAAACAATTCCTACATTGAAAGCATACACTGATTGCCCAGAACAACAGATAAAAATATACCCACATCAAGGCAGATCTTGAGAAGTTTTAGAACACTTGGATGAATATTTAAAACATAAGTAAAGTCACATACAAAAGATTGGGAATTAGAGTGACTTTAGATTTTATTCCAGCTTTATTGAAGTATACTTAACAAATAAAAATTGTATGTATTTAAGATGTACAACATGATGTTTCGATATACGTATATATTGTCAAATGATTACCACAATCAAGCAAATTAACACATCTCCCTTTTCACATAGTTATAATTTTTATGTGTGGTAACAATACTTAAGATCAATTTTCTTAGCAAATTTCAAGTATGCAATATAGTATTATTAACTATAGTCATCACGCTATACAGTAGATATTCAGAATTTATTTATCCTGCATAACTAAATCTTTGTACCCTTTGACATCTCCCTATTTCACCTGCTCACCCACCTGTCCCTGGAAATCACAATTCTACTCTGCTTTTATGGGTTCAACTTTTTAAGATTCCACATATAAGTAAGATCCTGCAGTGTCTTTCTGTGTCTGGCTTATTTCACTTAGTATTATATCCTCCAGGTTTATTCATGCCATCTCAAATGACAGAATTTCCTTTCTTAAAGGCTGAATGATATTCCACTAAATAAAGCTCCATAGATATAATCTCTGATTTTCTTTATTCATTCATCCAGCAACAGACACTTACATTGTTTCCATATCTTGATTATTGTGACTAATGCAGCAATGAACATGGAAGTTCAGAAAACTCTGACATATTGATTTCCTCTGCTCTGGATATATACCCACAAGTGGGATTGCTGGATCATATGATAGTTCTATTTTCAAATTTTGAGGAACTTCCATACTATTTTTCATACTGGCTGTACTAATCATTCCCACCAATGTATAAAAGTGTCCTCTTTTCTCCACACCTTCACCCAAACTGATTTTTGTCCTTTTGATAACGGCCATTCTAACAGTAGTAAGATGATAACTCATTGTGGTTTTGATATGTTTTCCTGATGATTCATTACATCAAGCACTTTTTCATATACCTATTGACCATCTGCATGTCTTCTTTGGAGAAATATCTTTTCAGATTCTTTCCCTGTTTTTAATTTTTTTTTTTTTTTTTGAGACAAGGCCTCACTCTGTTTCCCAGGCTGGAGTGCAGTGGTGTGATCATAGCTTACTGCAGCCTCAAACTCCTGGGCTCAAGGGATCCTCCTGCCTCAGCCTCCCATGTAGCTGGGATTACAAGTATGTGCCATTACACCACACCCGACTAATATATATATATTTTTTATAGACAAGATCTTGTTATGTTGCCCAAGCTGGTCTTGAACTCCTGGACCCAAGTTGATCCTCCCACCTCGGCCTCCCAAAGTGCTGGGATTACAGGCCTGAGCTGCTATGGCCAGCCTACTTTTTAATTAGATTATGTATTTTTTGCTCTTGAGTTATTTGAGTTCCTCATGTACTTTGGATATTAATCCCTCATTAGGTGTACAGCTTGGAAATATTTTCTCCCATTCCATAGGTTGATTTTGTCCTTTTCTGTGCAAAAACGTTTCAGTCTGATGCAGTCTCGTTTGTCTGTTTTTGCTTTTTTTGCCTATGCTTTTGCTGTCATATACAAAGCATCATTGCTCAGAACAATGACAAGAAGCTTTATCCTTATGTTTTATTCTTAGTGTTTTATAGTTTCAGGTCTTACATGTAACTATTGAATCCATTTTGATGTATTCAGGAGAAAGAAGATGGCAAATAGGCGGCAGGACTAACTTGCAGCTCCTGCTCAGACAGAGCAGTGTGTGAGGACTTGCATCATGAACTTGCTACAGAACTACTGCAGAAATATATCAGGGAAGCCAAGAGAAACCACAGGCCCTCTGAAGGAAGTGGATTGCTCCTGCAGGACCTGGGAGACAGCCCAAATTCTGTGAGTGCCCAAGCTGTGACAGTGAGAAAGGAGGATCATCCGCACCCAAAAATACACCCTAACCGGGGAACCTGAAGGTATAGACCACGGGAGAAGGATGTGACCTTACCTGGAGCTGAGTCAATTTAGAGAGCCAAGTGAAACACAGGCGCAGAGGAAGCAGTGGGAAAAGCCCTATGGGCTCTCCAGATCCCCAGGGAAGCCATTTCTGATTTGTCTCATGGGAGTACTTGGGGAGGGCTGCCACAGGAACTGGGAAAAGATCACAGGGAGAAGGAAACCTTCAGCTGAACTTTATATCAATTCCAACCGAATACGAAGTCTCCTGGTCAAAACTTGAGGGAGGGCATGAATCGATGTACAGACTCAACAGGCCAGAAGGCACAGAAGTCCTGCTTGCTTTCTCAGCTGGTAGTCGGGTAGCCTGGGGCAAGTTCTCAGCCCTCCTCACCCACTGCCTGGAAACAAACTTGGTGCTGTTGTGGGGGGCACAGTGGGACTGAAACCAGCCTTTTAGGCTGTGTGGGAGCTGAGTGAGGCCTGTAACTGCCTGCTTTCCCTGACTTCCCTGACAACCTGTATGACACAACAGAGGCAGCCATAATCCTCCTGGAAACAACTTCATTGACCTGGGAACCACACCCCCATCCCCCACAGCAGCCACAGCAAGCTCCCCCGAAGGAGAATCTGAGCTCAGACACACTAGCACTGCCCCCACCTGACCCACCTGATGATCCTTCCCCATCCACCTGGGACAAGGGCTGAGGGCAAAGGGCATATTCTCTTGGGAGTTGTAGGGCCCCACCCACTGCCTGATCCGCCCTATACTACCATAGCTGATGCTCTCTTGAAAGCCCCACCTCCTGGCAGGAGGACAACCAGCACAAAAATAGTGCATTAAACAACAAAAACTAAGGACTGCACAGAGTCTACTTCACTCCCCTGCCACTTCCACTGGAGCAGATGCTGATATCCATGGCTGAGAGACCTGAAGATGGTTCACATTATAGGACTCTGTGCAGACAGCCACCAGTACCAGCCCAGAACCTGGTAGCCCTGCTGTGTGGCCAGACTCAGAAGAGAAATAACAATCACTACAGTACAGCTCTCAGGAAGCCACATCCCTAGGAACATGGGAAGAATACTACATCAGGAGAACACAAATGAGACAAAAGAATCTGAATAGCAGCCTTGAGCCCCAGATCCCCTCTGACATAGCCTACCCAAATGAGAAGGAACCAGAAAAACAATTCTGGTAATATGATAAAACAAGGTTCTTTAACACCCCCAAAAAATCACACTGGCTCATCCTCAATGGATCTAAACTAAGAAGAAATCCCTGATTTACCTGAAAAAGAATTCAGAAGGTCAATTATTAAGGGAATCAAAGAGGCATCAGAGAAAGGTGAAGTCCAATTTAAGGAAATAAAAAAAATGATACAAGATATGAGAGGAGAAATCTTCAGTGACATAGATAGCACAAATTAAAAAAAAAAAGATAACTTCAGGAAATAAAGAACACACTTAGAGAAATGCAAAATGTACTAGAAAGTCTCAGCAATAGAATTGAACAAGAGGAAAGAACTTCAGAGCTCAAAGACAAGGCTTTTGAATTGACCTAATCCAACAAAGACAAAGAAAAAAGAATTAAAAAAAAAAAGAACAAAGCCTCCAAGAAGTTTGGGATTATGTTAAATGATCAAACCTAAGAATAATTGGTGTTCCTGAGGAAGAAGAGAAATCTAAAAGCTTGGAAAACATATTTGGGGGAGTAATCAAGGAAAACTTCCCTGGCCTTGCTAGCAACCTAGACATCCAAATACAAGAAGCTCAAAGAACACCCAGGAAATTCATCACAAAAAGACCATCACCTAGGCACCCTGTCTTCAGGTTATCTAAAGTCAAGATGAAGGAAAGGATCTTAAGAGCTGTGAGGCAAAAGTACCAGGTAACCTAAAAGGAAAACTTATCAGATTAACAGCAGATTTCTCAGCAGAAAACCTACAATCAAGAAGGGATTGGGGGTCTATCTTCAGCCTCTTTAAACAAAACAATTATCAGTCAAGAATTTTGTATCCAGTGAAATAAGCTCCATAAATGAAGGAAAGATATAGTCTTTCTTTCCTTTAAACAAATGCTGAGAGAATTTGCCACTACCAACCCAGCACGATATGAACTGCTAAAAGGAGTTCTAAATCTTGAAACAAATCCTGGAAACACATCAAAACAAAACCTCTTTAAAGAATAAATCTCACAGAACCTATAAAACAAAAATGTAATTTAAAAAAGTTACACAGGCAAAAAATCATATGCATGAATGGAATAGTACTTCACATCTCAATAGTAATGTGGAATGTAAATGGTGTTAATGCTCCACTTAAAAGATACAGAATTGCAGAATGGGTAAGAATTCACCAACCAAATTATCTGCTGCCTTCAAGAGGCTCACCTAACATAAGGACTCACATAAACTGAAGGTAAAGGGGTGGAAAAGGAGATTCCACGCAAATGGACACCAGAAGCAAGCAGAAGTAGCTATTCTTATATCAGACAAAACAAAGTTTAAAGCAATAGCAGTTCAAACAAAGAGGGACATGATATAATGATAAAAGGCCTTGTCAAACAGCAAAATATTACAATCCTAAATATATATGCACCTAACACCGGAGCTTCAAAATTTATAAAACAATTACTATTAGACCTAAGAAATGAGATAAACAGCAACACAATAATAGTGGGGTACTTCAATACTCCACTGACAGCACTAGACAGGTCATCAAGACAGAAAGTCAACAACAACAACAACAACAACAACAAACCATGAATTTAAACTATACCCTAAAACAAGTGGACTCAACAGATATTTACAAAATATTAACCCAACAACTGCAGAATATGCATTCTATTCATCAGCACATGGAACCTTCTCCAAGATAGACCGTATGATAGGCCACAAAACAAGTGTCAATAAATTTAGGAAAATTGAAATTATATCAAGTGCTTGCTCAGACCACAGTGGAATAAAATTGGAAATCAACTCCAAAATTAACCTTCAAAACCACGAAAACAAATGAAAATTAAATAACCTTCTCCTGAATGATCACTGGGTCAACAATGAAATCAAGATGGAAATTTAAAAATCCTTTGAGCAATAACACAACCTATCAAAACCTCTGGGATATGGCAAAGGTGGTGATAACAGGAAAGTTCATAGCCTGAAATGCCTTTACCAAACAGTCTGAAAGAGCATAAATGGACAATCTAAGGTCACAACTCAAGGACTAGAAAAACAAGAATGAAACAAACTCAAACCCAGCAGAAGAAATGAAATAACCAAGATCAGAGTATAACTACATGAAATTGAAACAAAAAAGATACAAAAGATAAATGAAACAAAAAGCTGGTTCCCAGTACAGATAGATGTGGCTCCTCCCAGGTTCCTTGGTAAATGGGGCTGAATTTAGTACCATGGCCATATGTAGCTGGAGCTAGTCCATAATAAGTTGGTGTCACTTTTGGTCTGTAGCAAGGACCATGTTCAGGAAGCCTGCCACTGTAGTCCAGGCCTGCCTTCTCAAAGTGGCTCTCCTTGGTCTTGGGCTTAACTTGGGTTTTGCAACCTCCCACCTGAATTTCAAAGTTTTCACAATGGCATATTTGTCCATGAATGGCTTCCAGGTAAGTGGGTGGGAGAACATGAGCTGGGGACCTCCTATTTTGCCATGTTGCTGACCTGAATTTCCTAACAACACTGTAACAATGACATTCAAAATTCTATGGGAAAGTGCTCTCTAACTCAGAAATCAATATACAACCACACGACAATTTATTGTGATGATAGATTGTACATGGTGATATAGACTGCACATGACAATGATAGACATACAAGGAGTCAAAATATTTACACACATACACTCTCTTTGCAGCCTTTCACCAGAAATTACTGAAAGGGATATTCTGCCAAATGAGGGTGTAGTAACAGGAAGCAAATTATAACTCACTTGCTTTTGAGTCCCCTACTTCTCTTCCTTCCTGGTCTCGTCACAGGTCTTTCTTGGTCTATACTTTATGCTTTTACTGTTGACATCCTTCCTGAATACTTTACAGTTTGAATATGAGTGTGGGTGTGAGTTCACATGCCAGGAACTATTTATATATTATCTTATCATATCTGACAACACCATTATGAGTTATACATTATTATCCCCGTTTTATGGAAAAGGAAATTGAGATTCAGAGGGGTTAAGGGACATGCCCTTCTTTGAACAGCTTGACAGTGCCAGGCCTGAGAGTGGGGGAAAAAAATGCAACAGTAGAATCATCTTTTTAACTAAGCTGTAAGCTCTGTAGCTGGGAATAACAGTATGTATGGATGTACTCTCCCTCTCAGTTGCTTTTCAGTATATGACCCAAAGGTGAGGGAGATATGTAAATGTTTTTATTAATTTTAAAAAGCATATTTTTGACAGCAGCCATTTAGGAATATGGGAGATATATAATATATATGATACATATGCATGATATTTTTGTATATATAATTGCGTTATAGTAATATATGTCTAGGAAATCCTATATTTGTAAGATTATACTATAACACACAAAAAAATGCATTCTAATCCCCATGTGGTTTAAATATAGCAATTGAGAGTTTTTTAACCCCAGCTAATTATTTTTTATGATACAGGAACAGTCCAAGGATGTTCCTTGCACATAAATATAAGATCATGCAACAATTATTCCTTCATAGGGCTTGTGTTGTACAACTCAAGGTTTAACAATCCCATGTGGAGGCTGCAAACAGATGTGCCTGGTCCTTTTAAAAGACAAAGGCATTTCCCTGAACGACTTCATTTATTTCCTGCTAAAGCAGTCATGCTAATCATAAGTTCCCCTTGCCTTGCAATATTCAAAGGACAGTCTTCTTCTCACGATGAACCAGGAAGCAATATGTTGTATGGAAAATTCGGCTGATCAAATTATCCTAAACTTGAGATGTTTTTAAAGTAGAATCAGTGTGAAAACTGCCTGTCGGCATTCCTCCAAAAAGTTTCCTGAGAAATTTCCACCACCTAAACTGTTTAATCATGACTTTTACTTTCCTTGCATCTTATTTTTTGGCCACTGAAAGGACCTTTGTTTATTTCAGCTGTAGCAAACAGAAGGATTGGCATAACACAGGGCTATTTTAATAATAAACCATGTCCTCCAGAGTCAGAAAGTGATAATTTATTTCTGTTTCTTTAAATATCTTGTTTTTTTAGAGCAATTTTAAGTTCACAGTAAAATTGAGAAGTACTGATTTCCCACATACTTCCTCCCCACATACATGCATAACCTCCCCGACTGAAGTGGTATGTTTGTTACAATTGATGAACCTACACTGATACATCATTGCCACCCAAAGACAATAGTCTACATTAGGGTTCACTCTTGGTATTGTACATTCTATGAATTTGGACAAATGTATACGCACATGTATTCACCGTTATAATATCATATAGTTTAGGTGCCCTAAAAATTCTCTGTTCTACACCTATTCATTGTTGTTCATTTCTTTCAAAAATCATATAAAGTCAAATTTTCCTTTTAAGGAACCCAGATGTATTAAGGACATCAAAAATAGACTATGTGTGTGCATGCTATTTGCACCATCTTCAGAGAGTTCTGCCTTCTTTACAGACTTTTTCTTCCTACAAGGAAGATTCTAGAAATTGTCTAAGTTTATTTTGTTAGAAAACAAATAAGAACAAATTTGCACACAGATGCCAGCTAAACCCACAGCAGACTTTAAAATACAAAATAGTTCCACATTTGTAATTATGTGAAACATTACAAATTTGAGACCGTTACACCCAAGGGAAATACACAAATTTAAAAATCTCATCACTTTCCTGACTTTGAGACTTGCACTCTTCTTCCATTTCATGCTGCATCATGTGTTACTGTTTCATCAAAAGCAAACAGTTGTTTCATTTAAATTTTCTTCAATGAGCTTAGTGAGAACAGCTGCAATGCAGTTCTCTCCCCTCACATTGATACTACTGAGAATTCTGTCTTGTTCTGTTTCCACTCTAAACTTGATTAACCATATTTGCAAAACTCTGCCTAGCTACCTGTCTCCATAACTAATTGTTGTTTCCCCCAGGTGAGTAGAAGTTTGGATAAACAACATCAGTATACTTTTTATAGGAAGAACAAATAAGCTACTAATTATGAAGGAAGGAAGGAAGGAAGGAAGGAAGGGAGGGAGG
>NW_012101987.1:1017243-1027492 GCF_000951045.1 Mandrillus leucophaeus | reverse complement strand
GGAGGGAAGAAGAGGGACAGAGGAAAGGAAAAGAACTTTTTGTAATTGTTTACCCTGATCATTTTTTTCCTCTTTTGGCATGATCCATCAATATGATAGTTATATTGTCATTTGCATAAATGAGTTACTCTGGGACAAGAGTCAAGGCAGAGGCAGGAAGTATCTATTAATATTTGTCTCCCCTGGCTTTAGTATATAAACTATGGTGATGAATCTTATACATGTTACCAATCGTAACATTATCTGGCCAAGAAGTACATACTTCCCAAACTGGAAGGGATAAAGCACCCCATTCCCTGACCCCTTGCTGCCATCATTTTAATAATTGACTTCACTACACTATGTTTAAAACTGGTAACAATTCAACAAACCTTTTTTCTGCAAGAAACAAAGATGTATGGACAATAGTCAAAGAATAATTAAATAACACATTTAAGCTATAATATAAATGCATTCTGCTTTAATAGACTAATCAGATGCTCCTCCATACATTGCACATGGAATTACCATCAATGAAGTAGAACTGCCAAGACTGAATCCTGGAAATCAATTAAAGGAAATGCCAACACTAAATTTACACACAGTTTGGATGTACAGAATTAATCCCTTAATTATCTTTAATTTCACACATCTGGTACTCTTTATTCCTGTGAATTTCCATATACAAAGAATTACTAAAGACATAAACTTCACATTGTTCTCTAAAACAATATGGTTTCTTTAGAGTTGCCTAAGATGCAACTTTGCAAACACGTGCCTCTTCCTTGGGGTAACATGTTAAGAAGAGCAGAAATTCATCACCTCTAAAAGATATGATTATAAAAATCTAGCAATGCAAAAACTTCAGTGTCAAAAGCCATTAACTCTAATACACACCGCCAAACCACTGGTAGCAAACTACATACACATGACACCCTTGATCAGAGGTATGTTACCACCTTAGCACATCTTATATTGTAAAAGGGTCCCTTCTCTGGAAAAAAAATTCTATAGAACAGAAATGTATGCATTTGGGGTCCACTAATTGTGAATGGAAATCTACGGGCAATAGATGAATTCAATATTCATTCCAAGCTTCATTTAATAATAATCCTGTCCTCCCAAGTGAAAGAGATGAAAAAAGTTCCTCCAAGATCCTGTTAATTTTACTGCCTATTGATGAAAAAAGGGAATAAATTAGATCCAATTTAATTAAATACCCTTATATAGCTTTTCCAGGAAAATGAGTAAAAAGATCCCCTGTCTGAAATCTGTAAGACTATTCTTCACAACATCATATGCATGGCAGTTTCATTACCAAGAAGCAAAATAATGAAATAAGGTATTGGGATACCCGGTGTCTAGGCCTAGTTTTGCCATTCAATAACTATATGATAGTATGCCTGGAATTGGTAAGTTCTTGGTCTCGCTGACTTCAAGAATGAAGCCGTGGACCCTTGCGGTGAGTGTTACAGTTTTTAAAGATGGTGTATCCGGAGTTTGTTCCTTCTGATGTTCAGACGTGTCCAGAGTTTCTTCCTTCTGGTGGGTTCGTGGTCTCACTAACTTTAGGAGTGAAGCTGCAGACCTTCACAGTGAGTGTTACAGCTCATAAAGCAGGTGTGGAGTGAGCAGCAGCAACACTGACTGGAAAGGGACCCGAGCCAGGTTGCCACTGCTGGCTTGGACAGCCTGTTTTTATTCCCTTATCTGACCCCATCTATATCCTGCTGATTGGTCCATTTCACAGAGAGCTGATTGGCTCATTTTACAGAGAGCTGATGGGTCCATTTTGACACAGTGCTGATTGGTGCATTTACAAACCTTGAGCCAGACATAGAGTGCTGCCTGGTGCATTTACAATCCCTTAACTAGACACAAAAGTTCTCCAAGTCCCCTCTAGATTAGCTAGATACGGAGCACTGATTGGTGTGTTTACAAACCTTGAGCTAGACACAGAGCACTGATTGGTGCATTTACAAACCTTTAGCTAGACACAGCGTGCTGATTGGTGCATTTACAATCCTCTAGCTAGACATAAAAGTTCTCCAAGTCCCCACTAGATTAGTTAGATACAGAGTGCTGATTGGTGCATTTACAATTCTCCAGCTAGACACGAAAGTTCTCCAAGTTCCCACCAGACTCAGGAGCCCAGCTGGCTTCCCCTAGTGGATCCCGCCCTGGGGCACAGGGGTGGAGCTGCTCCTCAGTCCTTGGGTGGTCTATGGGACCGGGGGCAGCAGAGCAGGGGGCAGCACCCATCAGGGAGGCTCCGGAGGCCACCAGGGGCTCAGGCATGCCAGGCTGCAGGTCTGCAGCCCTGCCCCACAGGGAGGCAGCTGAGGCCCAGCGAAACTTTGAGTGCAGGGTGGGTGGCCCAGCAGTGCTGGGGGAGCTAGCACACCCTCCGCAGCTGCTGGCCTGGGTGCTAAGCCCCTCACTGCCCCGGCCGGTGTCGTCCCGACCCTCCAAATGCGGGGTCCAGGGGAGCCAGTGCCTACCCGGAACTTGGGCTGGTCTGCGAGTGCCACATGCAGCCCCCTGGTTCCCGCCCATGCCTCGCCATCCACACCTCCCTGCAAGCAGAGGTAGCTGGCTCCAGCCTCCGCAAGCCCAGAGAGGGGCTCCCACAGTGTAGCGGCGGGTTGAAGGGCTCCTCAAGCACCACCAGAGAGGACGCCGAGGCCAAGGAGGCACCGAGAGCGAGCAAGGGCTGCTGGCACATTGTCACCTCTCAATAGGAAACTTGTTGAATTTCTCTGGGTTTTCATTTGTTTACATTTTGCTAATGGATGGGAATTATATCTGTCTGTCTTGCTTTATTCTGTCTTTCATTCTTTATAATGGTTTCTAAACTCAGTTACTACTGTATAAAGGGCAGAAAAATTATATTATAGAACTAATAATGTTATCAACTTCCAATTACATTTCTTTCTTTTTCTAATCCATTATTTCCTTAAGGTCACTGGTGACACACAATCATTACTAAGCAACATAGACAGCTTGGCAGCAGCACAGGCAAATGTGAGCCGGATTGTCCAGTATGTATATCTACTGATGCAATTAATCAAGCTGGCAGACCTTCCTGGGAAAACAAGTGTCTACATTGAGAAAATGGCATGTATGTGTTTAACAGTGATTTCCAAGCAGCTCTCCTGGTTGATATCAGATGAGTGACTAAAGCAGGGTTAAGCAAACCTTTTCTGTAAAAGTCCAGATAACAAATACTTCAGGCTTTGCAGGTCTTTGTCACAGCAACTCAACATAGGCACTGTAGTACAAAAGCAGCTATAGACAACATATAAATGAATAAGCAATACATAAAGTAAATTAATAAGCAATGAATAAAGTGTTCCAGTAACATTTTATTTGAGGTCACTGATATTTGAATTTCATACACTTTTCACATGTCATGAAATATTCTGCTTCTTTTTATATTTTCCAACTTTAAAAAATATAAAAACTATTCTTAGCTATTGGGCATACAAAAGCAAGTATGAGCCTTGATTTAGCCCAAGGGCCTTAGTTTGCCAATCCTTAGATGAATATTAAGAAATTATAGAGATTATTTATGTGCAATCTGTTGAGATTTCTGCTTGGGTTATATTGCTTGATTATTAATTGTTCTTAGCACTGATTACCCTTTGTAATGCATGATGATTTGATCTGTGGATCGGGGACACTGCATGAAGTGAATACATGAGAAAGGAAATCTCCCCTGTGGTACTGAGGGAGAGAGAGAAACAGTGGAGTGCATTGAGTTCTAAACCAGGTGGCATGTGCTCTGATACACAGAACCACCATGAAATTGGAGGAAAGATAAAGGCAGGAGCCCAGACGTAATCAAGGCAATGCCACACCATCTACAAATGAAGCACATCATTCTCTCATCTTACAGAGCTTATCTAATACATCAACAGTCACCTCTTTCCAAACTGACTTGACAGGTTTTGGGGGCTCCCTGACTACAGCCAATAGTAACATTCTAACATGAACACTGTCTTGTCTCTAATACCCTTTGGAAATTACAAATACTTCTCAAAGAATTAACTCTGTAAGTGACCAATGTTAGTTTTGACCAGGTTGTTTTACTTGGTGCTTGGAGCAAACAGGAACAGCAGGTAGAGGTGGAAGGTGATTCGTCATTCAGGGAGGAGAAAGAAGGTCAAAAATGGGAAGCAAGCACCTAAGCTTTGTCAGTTTCAGAGTTTAAGCTAACTGGATTCCTACCATTCATTCTACAGTATTTACTGGGCTCCTGCTGAATTCAAAGTGTTTGGCAAACAGAGCCTTTACCTTCACTATGCTTACAAACAGATAAACATGGCTAAGGCATTCTTTCTGTGTTCATTCATAACAGATAACATCAAATAAAGTCAATTGTACTCTAGTAAGAAAACCAAAGTTAATTAATAATTTCTGCAGTATACATTTTCATTCAAAGCAACCCATAATGAAACCTGCAGTATGATGATATACTTAGCTGAGTGCCTAACAGATGACTTTTCTACATTTGTAACCAGAATACCTTGGTTATTTAATACTAATATAATGGTTGTAATGGTTCATCAATCTTGTATAAGGAAAATACATAAGAGGAATAATCCCAATCTGAGTTTGGCAGGAATTCCTATTTGCTTCACTAATATTTTGTAGTAAGAATAAAGCTTAACACATTCTCTGTGGAATATTCAACTCATTAAAATACACAACAATTACCATGTTGCCACTAACAGTGGAAAGACAGATCAATCGGAAATTCCTAAAAATTTAGGGTAACACCAGGTATGAAATAAACTTTAGAGTCAGATGGGCCCAGATATGAGTCCCAGCTCAGTGGTCTAACAACAGTGAGACCCTGGGCAAATGATGTCCACTTCCCAAACCTAAGTTTCCTCATCTGCAAAACAAGGGTAGGAATTCTTACCCATAGGTGGTTGTCAGCATTCTATGACATGCTGTCTGTATGACTGCTTAGGACAGTGTCTAGCACAGAGAAGGCTTCCAATCAATGTCAGTTCTTCTTAAGAGACTGTATGTTCTATAGGAAAGCCTTGAAAGTAGGACTAGAACTCATGGTCACTGGCTTTTGGGTTAACAGAGGTTATTTGGCAATCCTCTTTCCCCTACTTCAAGTAAGCAGGCCTAGAGAAGCAAATTCAGGGAATTTTTTTTTTTTTTTTTTTTGTAACTGAGGACCTAGCAATGATTCTGTCTATATTTGAATACTGTCATTTACTATAACTATTTGACCTTGCAAGTATAAAAAATAAAACACTTTTTATGCCTCAGTCTTATCTTTAAAACCAAAATAATAGTAGTACCTAACTCTTAGACCCTTAGGGTTATTGTGTAGAAAAATTTATATATCCACATATATATAGCTTGGTACCAATAATAATCCCAAGTAAGTACGTGTTAGCCATTATGATTAACTTTGACATGCTGGACATTAATAATAAGCACATACTAAAAGTATAATGATGCTAAAAGATTTAGAAGGTATAGGGGAGTCAGCCCGGTATATAAAGAAAGCAAGATTTATTCACTTAAGAAATCATTATTAAGTATTACCATGTGCCACAGCGTGTATGTGTGTGTGTGTGTGTGTGTTTGGCCTTCAAGGTTAGGGGATACACATATAATATACATCTATAAAGTTATTTGCTTGGCTTTTGAATTTTAAATAACTCTCTGTTATAAAGTTACACTATTTATAGCATAAATAAAGACACCTTTTGCCTCTTTCTCTTAAAATGTGAAGGCAGAGAAAAACAACTCAGTTTATTGAGTTGTGTTTCCTTAGTCATAGTACCATCATAGATATGTTCCTTTAGTTAGTTCTGTAGGAGTCCTCCCTCTTCCATGTCTCACCTTAGCTTTGGATGGAGGTTGTACCATCCCACTCTCACTATGTCATATAGGATGTAGCTCATTGAAGAAGTCCCTATACCTGGAAACTGCACTTAAATGTACCTTCTATAAAGGATCTAAAGTTCCATTTAAGACAATGGGTAGCTATAGGCCAAGAGGAAACTGAAATAATTCTTAAAAACCCAAACCTAACATACTATGACAGACTCAGATTTCGGAAGTGTAAGCTCCAGTTTATACTAAATGATGAAAGCAGATTGTCCTTAAAGAAGCTGTCATTTGGGTTATTGTTTTTCAGGGCTGGGGATTGGTAAGGTGGACTTGTAATATGTTTCATTCAAGTCATCACTTAAGACTTAAAATATCTTTTTGCTAAAGATGACTAATAAAAAATGAAACATGAAAGCTAATATTCGGATACCAGGTGCAGTGGCTCACACCTGTAATCGCAGCAATTTGGGAGGCCGAGGCAGGAAGATCACTTGAGGCCAAGAGTTCAAGACCAGCCTGGGAAACATAGTGAGATCCTGTCTCTAAAAAAAAGTTTAAAAATTAGCCAGGGGCAGTGGCGCATGCCTGTAATCCCAGCTACTCTGGAGGCTTTGGTGATAAGATAGCTTGAGCTCAGGAGTTTGAGGTTTTAGTGGGCCATGATTAAAGCACTGCATTCCAGCCTGGGCAACAGAGTGAGACCCTGTCTCTTAAAAACAGAAACAAAAATAAAAACCTAAGTTTCGGTCAAGGTGGCAATTGATCAAAGTGGCACTATGGTGAATCCAATTCAATCTATGCACTCACTAGCTTACAGCAGCTGTGCTCCCTCTCATTACTTTCCAGATGAAGTCCAGAGCTCTCTTAGACTTCTTTGGATGTGAGACTCAAGGGACAGTGAAAGTTACCTCCCTAGGGTTTCACTGCTTGATGAACCCTTTATCCTAACTTGCCCTGTGGTAGTAGCAGAAGCAGAAGGTCCTAGCTCTCCCAGATCACAGACACTCACTTTCTGGTGACCTGTACAGCCACTTCCCATAGGACTGATTCTTTCCTTCACCACATGACACCAAGATGCCTCTTGAGCCCACTTTCTCCCTTAGGCTAAAGGAAGCTTTCCTAGATTATAGCTTGAAATTGTCAACACATAAAAGAACTAATTACATGCTTCCATCAGGAAAACACTTCCTACTTTCTCACAGTTATAGGAGGTAAACTAATTAAATATTTTCTACAGAATAAAGGAGTTTTGTTTGTCTTTCTTGCAAATGACGAATTCTCTGCAAAGAAGAAAAAAAAGTCATCTCTAGAGAAGCTCTCTCTGGTTAGACATTTGTTCACAGCAATTAAAAGGGGACTCTGGCTGACCAGGAAGAATCCAACTTGAGAAAATTACAAACCACATATTAACTACAATGGTGTCACAGTGCATTTTGGCATCCTTGTTTCAAAAGCAAAAACCAAAAAGCCACTCTTTTTGTTTTTTTGTTTTTGTTTTTCCTTGGAAAGCTTGCATTAATTCAGGAGGGTAACTTAATATCCATGACATTCTAACATTGAGAGAAAACAGGAGAGAATCTTTTCCTAAAGTCCCAACAGAAATCAGATTGTGAATATGTGCTTATGTGCAAAGGACTTCATCTGGAAAGTAATGAGCGGGAGCACAGCTGCTATAAGCAAGTAAGTGCATAGATTGAATTGGATTCACCATAGTAATTAGTCTAAACTAGTACAGAGGAAGGACTAGAAAGAGAAGCAGGAGGCAAACACTAAGGTCGGCACTTGGAGGTTCTATTTCTCCATGACAGAAAAAGTCAGAACAAAACCCAGAGACATTTCAGAATAGAACCTCCAATAGGCAGTTGTCATTGTGATACAGGCCACGGTTGAGAGGAAGGGGATGGGCAGGTGATGAAAGCCTGATTGATCCTATTATTCAGTCCTGGAATTGGCAGGGAGAAGAATGACTGGCCTTCTTGAGTATATTCTCAAGAAGTAGCTCATATTCAAGGGTAGGTAAGCTGTGATGGAAGAGGGAAATAAGGCAATACAATTGAAACATTCTGTATTCACATCGTAAGTCAGATGGAGGAGGAGGTTAAAGCAAGGCCCCTTTTGTTACGTGCAGAACTCCTCACCAACCAATACCCAGGCCCTGCTGCAAGTTAGCGCAGTCTCTCAACTGATTTTCCCTGCCATCTCAACCTGTCTACTTCTCTTTTAAGGCCATATTAATGTATCATCATAACAGACAATTATCTACCTATGGTCACAGCCCTGACTTTTGGGGGAAAAGCTACAAGGCCCACTGATAGGATTAGGAGCAACCCAACTCAGTAAGAGTGAGTCAGGCAGATAGAGATGATGTTTCAGAAGAGAAACTCCAATAAGAAGGAGCTCAATTCCCATGGTTTGGCAAAAGGCAGCAAACAAAATGATCGTAGTATTTTCTTGATTTGATGTGGCCATGAATTGTGAAATGTACCACTTTTAATATCAGCTTTTCAGGATAGCAGGGTGAAGGGGAGGGAGCCACCCAATTAAAAATAGACATCATTTGTAACATATTTTCTAATTTCAGAAATATTTTTTAAAATATGCATCTTAGAATGAGAAAATAAAGTACAGTTGACCCATAAATAAAATAGGTTTGAACGGTGTGAGGCCCACCTATTCACTGATTTTTTTTTCAATAAATACATCGGAAAATGTTTTAGAGATATGTGGCAATTTGAAAAAAACAGACAACTGTATAGCCTAGAAATACTGAAAAATTAAGAAAAAGACATGTTGTGAATGCATAAAATATATGTCTATTTTATCATTAAATACTATAAAATATATATAAATTTTTAAAAGTTAAAATTTATCAAAACTTACACACAAACACAGACCTTACACAGGGTCTGTGTGTCATTTGCAGTTTAGAGAAAGGTAAACAAATGTAGAGATACAGTATTAACTCACAGTTGTATAAAATTAACTGTAGTACATATTGCACAACTGTAATCATTTCATAGCCACCTCCCATTGCTACTGGGGTGAACTCAAGTGTTGCAAGCATTGGTTTCAAATGAGGAGTGACCCTGAGCAGTGCATCTCTCCAGTGAACTGTATATTGCAGTAAAAAGTGATCTCTTGCAGTTCTCACATATTTTTCATCATTTATACAGTATCTTAAATCTTGAATAACAACACCATGGTTCCCATATGTAGCGCCACATAGTGATGCTGGAAGTGTTCCCAAGAAGTGGAAAAGAGTCATGGCATTACAAGAAAAAGCTGAATTTCTTGATATGTACCATAGAGTGAGGTCTGCAGCTGCAGTCGCCCTCCATTTCAGACAGATAATTCATCTTGTAAATAGATAGCATAAATTCACAATTGATAAATACAGTACATTACTATAAATGTATTATTATAAATACTTTCCTTAACATTTTCTTCTCTTTATCTTACTTTATTGTAAGAATATAGTATATAATACACGTAACATACAGAACATGTGTTACTCTATTGTTTATGTATGTAACGGTAAGGCTTCCAGTCAACAGTAGGCTATTAGTGGTTAAGTTTTTGGGAAATCAAAAGGTACATGCAAATTTTTGACTGCATGAGGTAACAGTGTCCCTAATGCCCTCTTTGTTCAAAGGTCAACTGTAATTACATCCACAAAATAAGAGATTAAGTGCAATAGCCAAGGGAAATTGGGTTCATTCTCTCATTTATTTACTTTTCCTATATGCCAGGCTCCTGCTGTGTTCTGGAATTACAAAGCTGAAGAAAGCAAAGCCTAGAGGTGAAGACAGACATGTAAACAAATTTAAAAGGGATCTCTGAGAGACAGTGCAACTCAGTGGTTCAAAACCTGACTGGCTACGTTCAGGTTCTAGGTGTGCCATTTATTAGCTGGGTTTCAGGGTGTTACTAAACCTGTATGTTCCTGTTTCATCAGCTATAAAATGAAGGGAGTAATAACTGTACTTATCCTTGTAAAGCCATAGGAAGAATTAAATTAGTCAATGTATGTAAAATGCTTAATGGTTTTGGACACATAATAAAAGTTGTCTCAATATTGCTATGTAAAGGATGCAATAGGATTAGAGCCTATAACCGTGGATGGAAAGAGTTCAGGGAAGTCCTCGCCAAAGAGGTGTGAAGAAAGATTGAAGGAATAAGAATTCATTAGGCAGATGAGAGAGCGAAAGATTTTATTGTCGTAGGCCATGAGAAAGCATGTCACATTTTAGGAACCTAAAAGAGAAGATGGGATCCAGCAAATGAGACGAACTAGACAAGGTTACTTTGGATCATGAGATGATTTTGTATTAGAGTAGTTTGGATGTAGACAACAAAATCAGATTCTTGCCAACTTAAGCCAAAGAGAAGAAGAATAAGGAAAAGA
>NW_012101987.1:1012868-1017193 GCF_000951045.1 Mandrillus leucophaeus | reverse complement strand
ATATTTTTTAAAATATGCATCTTAGAATGAGAAAATAAAGTACAGTTGACCCATAAATAAAATAGGTTTGAACGGTGTGAGGCCCACCTATTCACTGATTTTTTTTTCAATAAATACATCGGAAAATGTTTTAGAGATATGTGGCAATTTGAAAAAAACAGACAACTGTATAGCCTAGAAATACTGAAAAATTAAGAAAAAGACATGTTGTGAATGCATAAAATATATGTCTATTTTATCATTAAATACTATAAAATATATATAAATTTTTAAAAGTTAAAATTTATCAAAACTTACACACAAACACAGACCTTACACAGGGTCTGTGTGTCATTTGCAGTTTAGAGAAAGGTAAACAAATGTAGAGATGCAGTATTAACTCACAGTTGTATAAAATTAACTGTAGTACATATTGCACAACTGTAATCATTTCATAGCCACCTCCCATTGCTACTGGGGTGAACTCAAGTGTTGCAAGTATTGGTTTCAAATGAGGAGTGACCCTGAGCAGTGCATCTCTCCAGTGAACTGTATATTGCAGTAAAAAGTGATCTCTTGCAGTTCTCACATATTTTTCATCATTTATACAGTATCTTAAATCTTGAATAACAACACCATGGTTCCCATATGTAGCGCCACATAGTGATGCTGGAAGTGTTCCCAAGAAGTGGAAAAGAGTCATGGCATTACAAGAAAAAGCTGAATTTCTTGATATGTACCATAGAGTGAGGTCTGCAGCTGCAGTCGCCCTCCATTTCAGACAGATAATTCATCTTGTAAATAGATAGCATAAATTCACAATTGATAAATACAGTACATTACTATAAATGTATTATTATAAATACTTTCCTTAACATTTTCTTCTCTTTATCTTACTTTATTGTAAGAATATAGTATATAATACACGTAACATACAGAACATGTGTTACTCTATTGTTTATGTATGTAACGGTAAGGCTTCCAGTCAACAGTAGGCTATTAGTGGTTAAGTTTTTGGGAAATCAAAAGGTACATGCAAATTTTTGACTGCATGAGGTAACAGTGTCCCTAATGCCCTCTTTGTTCAAAGGTCAACTGTAATTACATCCACAAAATAAGAGATTAAGTGCAATAGCCAAGGGAAATTGGGTTCATTCTCTCATTTATTTACTTTTCCTATATGCCAGGCTCCTGCTGTGTTCTGGAATTACAAAGCTGAAGAAAGCAAAGCCTAGAGGTGAAGACAGACATGTAAACAAATTTAAAAGGGATCTCTGAGAGACAGTGCAACTCAGTGGTTCAAAACCTGACTGGCTACGTTCAGGTTCTAGGTGTGCCATTTATTAGCTGGGTTTCAGGGTGTTACTAAACCTGTATGTTCCTGTTTCATCAGCTATAAAATGAAGGGAGTAATAACTGTACTTATCCTTGTAAAGCCATAGGAAGAATTAAATTAGTCAATGTATGTAAAATGCTTAATGGTTTTGGACACATAATAAAAGTTGTCTCAATATTGCTATGTAAAGGATGCAATAGGATTAGAGCCTATAACCGTGGATGGAAAGAGTTCAGGGAAGTCCTCGCCAAAGAGGTGTGAAGAAAGATTGAAGGAATAAGAATTCATTAGGCAGATGAGAGAGCGAAAGATTTTATTGTCGTAGGCCATGAGAAAGCATGTCACATTTTAGGAACCTAAAAGAGAAGATGGGATCCAGCAAATGAGACGAACTAGACAAGGTTACTTTGGATCATGAGATGATTTTGTATTAGAGTAGTTTGGATGTAGACAACAAAATCAGATTCTTGCCAACTTAAGCCAAAGAGAAGAAGAATAAGGAAAAGATGCTTTATGAAAAGGAAGTGGATGGCATACAGAAGCAAAGAAAACATTGAATGAGCACGTTTTCGGAAAAAATCAAGGATAGCTAAACAAATTTAGGTAAAATAGTAATCCCCCCTTACCCTTAAGAGATACATCTGAAGATCCCAGGTGGATGCCTGATACCGTGGATAGTACCAAACCCTAATTATGCTGTTTATTCTTATACATGCATACCTATGTTAAGGTTTTATATATATATATATGTATTTTTTTTTAAACCCCCAAGACAGCAGATTGAAGGCATTGTTAACATACCTCTCCCACTTGGAAAGACAAAATAGTATGGAGAGATTCACACTGTGAACTTTTTTCCAAGAAGCAACACAGGAACTTAACAGGAAAACAGCTGAAAGAAACCACACATGCTTTGAAAGCAGCAGTGGGCTGCATCCTACACCATGAGCCAGTCAAAAAACTGAGTCCCAAGAGTATGACATGGGAATAAACTGCCTCTGGGATATACATTCTCATCAAAGAACCTATCAATCCAGGCCATAGGGAAGGCCTTAACCTCCTGTCCAGCACAGGAGCTGATTTGGTGAGCAGTGGGGAGTATATGAGGAGTGGCATTAGGACATGCTTTGCATGTACTCCCAGTTGCTAGTGAGGATAGAGGGAAGCCATTCCTGATCCTATCTCATAGGGAATCTCCCAGAAGTTGGCCAGGTAGCACAGGCGGTAGTCAGAGGTTGAAAGAAGCTCTCAATTGAGATTCACAATATTATCTTGAGTGGGGAGAAACTTCCTTGGCCAGAACTGAAGGGTGAGTGAGAAGTGTGCTACAGCCACAAATGCAAAAGCTGGGTGGCAGACCAAGAGGCACCTGGCCTGAAAGTCCCAGTTGCTGTCTCCCTAGCGAGTGTTTATGGCATGGGGCACTTTTGGGTTCTGAGCACAGACTGCCTGGAACCTATTATTGTATTGCTGTCTATCTCTTTTCTCAGGTCTAGTGGTAATTTGGGAGCTCTAGAATTAGATGCATATATATTTTGGATTGTAATATCTTCTTGTTGTGTGAATCATTCTGTCATTATATTCTGTCCTTATATCATGTAATAATCTTTGCCTTTTTTTTTTTTTACTATTATTGCTTTATAGTAAGCTACTCCTCCTTGCTTTGCTTTCTATTTGGATGAAATATCTTTTTCCTCTCCTTTACTTTGAATCTATAAGAATCCTTGCATGTTAGGTGAGTCTGAAGACAGCAGATATTTCGCTTGTGATTTTTTAATCCATTTTACCAATCTGTATCTATTAAGTGGAGCATTTAGAACATTTATGTTCAACATTAATATTGAGATTCAAGGTACTGTGCCAGTCATTTTCTTGATTGTTAACCTAGCTACTTTGTTTTCTGTTTTGTTTTGTTTCATTTTGTTTTTGTTTTCTAGGCCGTGGGTCTGATGCTTTCAAGAGGTTCCATTCTGGTGAATATTGACCTTTTGTTTCAAGATTTAGAACTCCTCTCAGCATTTCTTGTAGAAGTCGTCTGGTAGTGACAAATTTCCTCAACATTTCCTTGTCTGAGAAAGATCTTATTTCTTCATTTATAAAACTTAGTTTTGCTGGATACAAAATTTTGTTGTTGCTGTCTCCCTAGCGAGTGTTTATGGCATGGGGCACTTTTGGGTTCTGAGCACAGACTGCCTGGAACCTAGCTAGCTGCTGCTGGCAGAATGCTGCTGGAGTAAGAACTGTCTTGCTACATGTATGGGAGATAAACAGAAGGTCCTGAGTCTGTCCATAGAACCAGTTCCTTGCTACTATACCTGGCATTTGAGAAAGCAAACACATTAAGGCTATTTATAACCAAGGAATTTTGCAAAGTCTATGTTACTCCCCTGCCACCCCATCACAGCTGGTGCTGTTACCCACTGCTAGGAGACTTGAGGACAGGTCACATTACTGGCCTCGTTAGAGATTTAGATATCCAAACAGAAGAAGCTCAAAGAACTCCTGGGAGATAAATTGCTAAAAGGATATCACCAAGGTATATATTCATCAGGCTATCTAAAATCAACATGAAAGAAAGAGTTCTAAGAGCAGTGAGACAAAAGCATCATGTAACTTATAAAGGAAAACTTATCAGACTAACAGCAGAATTCTCAGCAGAAACCTTACAAGGCAGAAGGGCTTTGGGTCCTACCTTTAGCCTCCTTAAACCGAGTTACTGTAAGCCCAAAATTTTGTATCTAGCAAAACTAAGTTTTATAAATGAAGAAATAAGATCTTTCTCAGACAAGAAAATGTTGAGGAAATTTGTCACTATCAGACCACTTCTACAAGAAATGCTGAAAGGAGTTCTAAATCTTGAAACAAAAGGTCAATATTCACCAGAATGGAACCTCTTGAAAGCATCAGACCCACATGGCCTAGAAAACAAAAACAAAATGAAACAAAACAAAACAGAAAACAAAGTAGCTAGGTAACAATCAACAAAATGACTGGCACAGTACCTTGAATC
>NW_012101987.1:1007816-1012508 GCF_000951045.1 Mandrillus leucophaeus | reverse complement strand
AGAATGATTCACACAACAAGAAGATATTACAATCCAAAATATATATGCATCTAATTCTAGAGCTCCCAAATTACCACTAGACCTGAGAAAAGAGATAGACAGCAACACAATAATAGTAGGGGACTTCAACATTCACTGACAGCACTAGGAAGATTAGGCAGAAAGTCAGCAAAGAAACAATGAACTTAAACTTCAGTCTAGAATAAACAGACATAACAGATATTTACAGAACATTCTACCCAAGAACTGCAAAATATACAATCCTCTCATCAGTATATAAAACATTCTCCAAGATAGAGCATACAATAGGACACGTTTAAGTCTTAATAAATTTTAAAAATTGAAATCATATCAATATGATTTTATAGAAGCTGCAAAAAATATTAATACCAAGCAATATACTTAACCAAGGAAATGAAAGATTGCTACAAGGAGAACTACAAAACACTGCTTATGGAGTAGAAAGAACAATACCATGCAAATGACCGTACTAGACAAAGCAAACTGTAGATTCAATGGAATTCCTGTCAAAACAGCAACATCATTTTTCAGAGAATTAGAAAAAAACAACCATGAAATTCATATGGAATCAAAGAAGAGCCCAAATAACCAAAACAATCCTAAGCAAAAAGAACAAATCTGGAGGCATCACATTACCTGACTTCAAATTATATCACAAGACTGCAATTACCAAAACAGCTTTGTACTGGTATAGACACATAGACCAATGGAACAGAACAGAGAATGAGAAATAAAGCCAAATACTTACAACCAACTGATCATCAATGAAGCATATAAAATATAAATTGGGGAAGGGATACTCTATTTAATAAATGGTTCTGGGAAACTGGATAGCCACATGTAGAAAAATGAAACTGGATTCCTGTATTTTACCATATTAAGAAAATCAATTGAAGATGGATTGTAGACTTAAATCTATGACCTAAAAACATAAGAATCTAGAAGACAACCTAGGAAAAAACTCTTCTTGGCATTGGCCTGTTAAAGCAAACTAAATATGACCTGAGAAGGACTCTGCACTTCTATATTTGAGTCCTTGTGGATGAACTGCAACCTAGCTTTTAATAGGTAGACAAAATTGAAAACCTAACTTAGGAGTATGTGCCTGTAACAATAGCTGAGTCTTGGCCAATCTGAGCAGCTGTACTTTAACCATTCGTACACTGCTGAGTGTTCAAATTGTGTAGAAATAAGGCAAACACCGAGCTATAACCAATCCAGCCATTCTGTAGCTCACTTCCAATTTCTGTACATCATTTCCCTTTTTTTGTCTATAAATCATCTTCCACCATGTGGCTGCACTGGAGTCTCTGTGAATCTGCTGTGATTATGGGAGTTGCCAATTCACCAATTGTTCATTGCTCAATAAAATTCCTTTAAATTTAATTTGGCTAAAGTTTTTCTTTTATCAGATGGTGTCAGAAGCAGGATCTGAAGGAGAGCTTCTAGTGACCCCCAGGAGCACTGAGTGAACAAGCAAGGTGCCTGCAGGACCCACTTGTGTCCATTGATGTCTCAGAATAGCTGGGGATCATGAGTTAAGTGCTCTCTTGGATTTCAGAGCCACATATTTGTGTTTTGAGCTATTCGAGTTTCTTTGAGCAAATTTCTGATCCAAACTGGGCTTGGAAGTTGTCACAGCAACTAGGCTGGGTCCAGGAATCGATTTGATCTGGGAATTAACTGGTTTGGATCCAGTTAGAGACCTCTTACATCTGACTGGGTCAGAAAGGAACTGCTAGTAAGCAGTAATATTGCAGGAGTTATAAAATTTGGCTTTTGAAAATTCACAGGGATTTTTGTGTCCTACCCCTTTGTTTCATTTTTCTTGCATGCCCAAGTAGGAAAAATTATTGGCTAAGTTAATTAGGAGAACCTAAGAGTAAAGCCAATATTTTAGGTAAAATGGAATCCTTAATCTCTTGAAAACTGAGTTCCTTCTGGTCTATACATTAGGTCTAGGATGCAGCAAAGTCTTGTAGAAATGGTAAAAGCTTACTAAAGATAACTTACAGTGGAACATTCTGAATGAACTACAATGCACTGAAGTACATTTAAAAATGAGGGCTCTCGATAAAGTCCCTTTTGGCTAAGAACAGGTTTGGCCCTACGGGATGTTAACTGTTATTCTCTTTGGATTAATATGCCTTACACTCTTTGCTGATGGCTAAGGGTTACAGGATTAGGCACGTACAGGATCACTGGACATGGGGAGCTCTTTCCTTCCTTAAAGGGGAAACTTGAGAGCTGATGGTACTGCTGGAAAAGATCCCATCACAACCAAGAAGCAGCCACTTGAACTTTTCAGTGTTGCTGCAATGGGTGGATCTTTCTCTGGCCTCCCTGAGGTCTTCACTTCCCCACCCTGCAACAGGTAGTGCTTTTTTTTTCTATCTTTTTTTTTCATTACTCAGGGCAACCATATTGCCTAGAGACCACATGTTGAAACTCCTAGACAGAGGTTGGATTAAAGATGGCAGGGCCCATCTGAGGGTAAATTTAAGCCTTGCCATTTGATATTGGGTGCTTAGCAGAGTGGCAAATGTCTGTGTCTTGTCACATGAATTTTTCTCTGGCCAGAATGAAAAAAGATAATTTTGTTTTATGATATGGCTTGGTCCCCCAGGGGATGGTGCAGCAAGTCAGGTCACTAGGGTTGCTCAGGGAAGTAAAACCCAGAAGCCTGGCATGCTGGCAAAAGGGTAATAATTTCTTACCAGTCAGACTTCTGGCCTCCATATCTCTCTCTCTGTGCAAACCAGTTAACTGAACGATAAAAATCACTGTTTATCTGTTCTGTACAGTTTGGATTAATACAAAAAAAAAACCAAAACTGAGTCTGGTCTTAAGCTATAGTGAATCTGGTGTGCTTTGTGTGGCTTTCTATATTGTTCTGTCACAAAGAGGGGTGGGTACCTTGAGATAAAATGTGTGCCTAAAACCACATATGCCTGCTGTTCAAGACAGCCTAACAAACTGGTCAGTTATGTCCTTGAGAGCTTGACCTTGTAACCATGTGGTGGTGCTTTTTCTTTTCACAATGGTGGCCTGGGTTTGGGTTTCAATCCCTAGCTTAGGGGATGAGTCTTTCTAATTGGTATTTCATGACCTTTGCCATTTTAAAATTATGTTCCTCTCCACAAACTGTCTTGAATTTTCCTGTCTCAAAGCACCTGTGAGGTTACTTTCAATAAAGCTGAAAATCCAGAAATGTTGACCATTTGGCCTGGGTAAAGTCAAGTAATAAGAATGTTTAAAAGGACTTTATTAAAGAGAGCTATGGTTAAAAGTCAGCTTAATTAAAAGTGGATATTCAGGCTCGAACAACCTGAGACTCCTTGGAAAAAACAGGAGGCACCAGAGACCCTTTCCTGGAGCTGTTTTTCCAAGGACTCCATCCAAAAGCCAATAATCCAATTAAGAAAATTAAAAACTGGCAAATGAAAAATTTTACAACTACTGTAGTAATCTTCTTCTGTCTAGGTAAATTTATATATGTATTGTGTATGTAATGTTTATATGTGAAAGAGTTTTAACTAATTGGTTTAATAATAATAAGTGCTTAAGTCAAATATTTTGTCAGAAATGTAAAAAGTATAATGACTTTTATTTAGTTCATGTAACTTTAGTAATCTTTGGGAAATACAGTTTAAAAGATTATTGGTAAAATTAAAATGTCTTCAAAAGTGTAAATATTTGGTTTAAATTATGCAGGTCAGATGTTAAGCTTGCTAAATGCTTTAAGGTATTAAACTGTTTCTTTGACTTTTGAAAGTTGTTCAATTTATTTTGGAGGCATTAAATTCTAAATAAGCCCTGGGAACATGTGAAATTAACCATGCCTCTTAGCTATGCAAAGAAGGCATAAAAGAAAAGAGATTGTATATAAGGAAGGATCTTGTATGGTAAATTCTTGTCCTAAGGCTAAAGGAAAATGACTGGTTGTTTAAAAGAGAGATGTTTAGGACAAGTCAGAAAGTTCAAACACGTCATAGATGGTCAACGTAAGCCCATTTATAAAAGGATTTATAAAAGAACATTTATGCACCAAGAGTGAAAGTTACTAAGCATTATCATTATAACATGTAATTGGGACTACTGAAAAAATAGGTTTGCATGCAAGATGTGTGAGGAGAATGAAATGTGTTTTTTGTAAGAGATTATAAGAAGGCATGAGAATGTACATTTTTGCCTAGTTTAAAGGGTTAAATGATTGTGTTAAATTAAATAAAGCTGAAGGTTAAAACAAGATGTGGAAGGTTTGTAAAAATTAACCTTGTAAAAGAAATTCTATGTGTGAAAATATTGACTAAATTTAGAAGGGTATTATTTGGTTTTACTGTAAATTGAACATCAAAATAAAAGCACAACAGAGCTTTCTTAAAGCACTAATCTGCTCTTTAACAAAAATTTATAAAGGGTTATAAAAGGTTTATAAAAATCTTGCCATATGATCCAACTGATTAATATTGGGTAGATTTGTCTATGAGGTTTTATTAAAAATTGGGATTGACATTAATAGTCTGCTAATGCAAGGGTGAAATTTGGCTTTCTCTCTTTAACAAGATTTTCATGTAGATAAGATAATGAAAGATTTTGTTTGCCTTTTAAATATACTACAAAAGGGAAAAAATGATGGAAAGACAAAAGACAGATGGTTTGGAAAGCTAA
>NW_012101987.1:1004796-1007321 GCF_000951045.1 Mandrillus leucophaeus | reverse complement strand
TACCTATAATGACCCACTAGTTATCAGCGCTATGCACCTAAATTGGAGAAACAACTGGTATTCAAGAGGACATAAGTCCAGCATTAAGTATGTACCCATGGAGAACCAGGGCACCCTCCTTGTCCTTCCTGAGTCCTTAAAACTTGTGTTATTAAAGGTTCTGCATTCCACAATTCATCATGGAAAAAAAAATTAAATGATCTAAATTGAATATGTTGATATGGTGACTTAAAAATTGTGAAAATAGTTTAAAACCGATGTTTGGTTCCATATTCCTGGGAACACAATCAAACCTTCAGGTATATTTGGCTATCTGATGGGTCATTTAAACATTTATAAAGATATTTCAATGCATGTTTTTTAAATAACAGTTAATCATTATGTCACAGTATATTTTCACCAGGTAAATAAAGCTTTTTATGGTTCACTGAGGACAATCAACTCCTTCACAATCTAGAACCTGAAGATTGAATATTCTGAGAACATCAGAGAAAGACTGTCCTTGCCATCCACACTGCAACAAAACTTTGGAACCTGTACTTTGGATTCATAACCAAACAGCTGAGAAGGGCCCCTCCACACTCTTGGAATTGTACACCCAGTGGAACCCTTAAGGTAAAATGAACCAGGAAAGTTTCCACCCAGAAGAAGATGGAATACTTGATGTGAACAGCTGTTCCCAAGGTCATGAATCAAGACTTCTACTATCATGAGACTCTTATCTTCGAATATTTTTCCTTATTTATGCCTCTGTGAATAATAGAAATGAAAAGGGGGTCTATTCTGTGCACTTATAGGGTATATTTTTATTCGTGAAGGATTTTTCAGCCAGCCTTATACATAAATAACCTTATACTTTGATAGATAAAAGATGAAGGCTCCAGGTAGGTGAGAAACTTTAGTGTTATATACATTGCCCCATAATCAGTCAAAACTCCTCTTAACCTACATCATAGGTTAAAGAGAACATCGAAAGGAGCCCTTTACTCTTCTAGAAGGACACCATTTATTAGGTCCTTTTTCCATGCTTTAAAATAAAAGAGGTAATAATTAGAAATGCATCACTCACAATAGACTCTATAGCAGATTCTACTGTAAAGGCTATCATTACACAATGGACTTTAAATTATCTTGTGAAAGTTATGCTAATAATAGAGTTGGCTAAAAAGAAAAATACTTGTGCAGTTGCTGGCACTTGTGGCTTATGGAGAAATATGTCAAATGTAGATTATAAAAATTCAGTTGTGGGGGATTAATGAAAAGACCACTTAGTCAAGCAAGTAGACTCTTCATCCAGCTCATTCTTTAATCTATTTAACTTTAGGTGGTTTGCTTTATGGGGACTCTGGCTAAGGAGCACACTTCAAACCCAATAGTCTAGTAATAGTCTCCCTGGTGTGCTATATTCTCTTAAAGGTTTTAAATGTTTGCATGCAGCCATCTGTAAAATGTCAGATGGTCTCTCTTCCACTGGAATGACAAGAGCTGAAAGAAATATGTGGCCATGAGGGCACCATAACCTATGAATGATATGCTGAGACTGGAAACTCAAAATGATGGCAACAGAGAGTGGTGCTAAGGCCCTAAATTTTGGTCACACTTTCACCTAAGTGAGACCCCAACCAAAAAAGAGGAACTTTTAAAACAAAATTATAGGAGGCCATTGTTTTGAACTAAGCTCATGCACTAGGATCCAATAGGCCAAACTGAACTAAAATAGATTTACTCAAGCTAAATGTGATGTAATCAAACTAAGACTTTAAGGAAACATGTAGATCCCAGAACAGACTTGGTTTTGTTTTTCTCCTGTAAATAGAACATTCTGGCAAAAATGTTACCCTCTACTCAGCCCTTGTTCTTACCTTTTGCGAAACTCACTGTTCTACTATTTCCCAGTGGGTTTCAAGACCAAATAAGTGATAGTGACATCAATAACTGAAGTTTTTGTGAATCTCTCAAAACTGAGAAAATGACCAAAAAAGGGGAATTGTTAAACAGAACTAAATATGGCCTGAGAAGGACACTGTACTTCTATATTTGAGTCCTTGCAGATGAATGCAACCTAGCTTAATAGGTAGACAAGATTGAAAACCTAACTTAGGAGTATGTGCCTGTAACAATAGCTGAGTATTGGCCAATCCTAGTGGCCATACCTCAACCATTCATTCACTGCTGAGTGTTCAAATTGTGTTGAAATAAGGCAAACACCAAGCTGTAACCAATCCAGCCATTCTCTACCTCATTTCTAATTTTTGTACATCATTTCCCTTTTATTTGTCTGTAAATCTTCCACTACGTAGTGGCACTGGAGTTTCTGTGAATCTGCTGTGATTCTTGGGGCTGCCTAGTTTGTGAATCATTCATTGGCCAATTAAACTCCTTTAAATTTAATTTGGCTGAAGTTTCTTTTTTTTTTCTTTAATCAGGCCTAGGCAAACAATTTATGACTAAGGTCCCAAAAGTAAATGCAGCAAAAACAAAAATAAATATATAGGATCTAATTAAACTCAAATTAAGCCAAATTC
>NW_012101987.1:999897-1002411 GCF_000951045.1 Mandrillus leucophaeus | reverse complement strand
TTGTTCAATTTATTTTGGAGGCATTAAATTCTAAATAAGCCCTGGGAACATGTGAAATTAACCATGCCTCTTAGCTATGCAAAGAAGGCATAAAAGAAAAGAGATTGTATATAAGGAAGGATCTTGTATGGTAAATTCTTGTCCTAAGGCTAAAGGAAAATGACTGGTTGTTTAAAAGAGAGATGTTTAGGACAAGTCAGAAAGTTCAAACACGTCATAGATGGTCAACGTAAGCCCATTTATAAAAGGATTTATAAAAGAACATTTATGCACCAAGAGTGAAAGTTACTAAGCATTATCATTATGACATGTAATTGGGACTACTGAAAAAATAGGTTTGCATGCAAGATGTGTGAGGAGAATGAAATGTGTTTTTTGTAAGAGATTATAAGAAGGCATGAGAATGTACATTTTTGCCTAGTTTAAAGGGTTAAATGATTGTGTTAAATTAAATAAAGCTGAAGGTTAAAACAAGATGTGGAAGGTTTGTAAAAATTAACCTTGTAAAAGAAATTCTATGTGTGAAAATATTGACTAAATTTAGAAGGGTATTATTTGGTTTTACTGTAAATTGAACATCAAAATAAAAGCACAACAGAGCTTTCTTAAAGCACTAATCTGCTCTTTAACAAAAATTTATAAAGGGTTATAAAAGGTTTATAAAAATCTTGCCATATGATCCAACTGATTAATATTGGGTAGATTTGTCTATGAGGTTTTATTAAAAATTGGGATTGACATTAATAGTCTGCTAATGCAAGGGTGAAATTTGGCTTTCTCTCTTTAACAAGATTTTCATGTAGATAAGATAATGAAAGATTTTGTTTGCCTTTTAAATATACTACAAAAGGGAAAAAATGATGGAAAGACAAAAGACAGATGGTTTGGAAAGCTAAGTCTTCCTTTTATCAACGAGTAAAGGTTTTTGCCTTTTTAAACATTTCTGACTCATCATTTTGACTAAATGAATGACTTATGGTGACATGGAATTCTAGTTCATAATATCAAGTGTTTTAAATCTTTAACATATTTAATAGGCTCCCCAAAATCCAATTTCAGCTTCAAAATGGTCTTTTTTGACCCTTTAACTTTGGAATGCTACAGAGGGCATCCAAAAGACAGGTAAGCATCCAAAAGGGAGGTAAACAGCATTATTTAACATGTTAAGTTACATGGGAAATATTGTCAAAATAAAAATAATGTTTAGTCTTCAGGCTATATTTTAGTGAATGATATTAATGTATGTTCTAAAATTGTATGGGATTTCTAAAATCATAATATGTCTGAGCATATGCTATCAGTCATGATTATAGTTATTATGTTAAGTTATTGCACACTATAGAAATAACCAAATTTCCTTGTATAAAACTGTTAACTCAAGTAGAACAAAAAAATTAATTAAATATCAAGAAAATACTTTGCCAGATTTTCATTTTAAACTAGCCTATACTGAAATTGTTTACATATACAATTTGAACTCCATGGTGTAAGTCAACTTACCTGTAATGACCCACTAGTTATCAGCGCTATGCACCTAAATTGGAGAAACAACTGGTATTCAAGAGGACATAAGTCCAGCATTAAGTATGTACCCATGGAGAACCAGGGCACCCTCCTTGTCCTTCCTGAGTCCTTAAAACTTGTGTTATTAAAGGTTCTGCATTCCACAATTCATCATGGAAAAAAAAATTAAATGATCTAAATTGAATATGTTGATATGGTGACTTAAAAATTGTGAAAATAGTTTAAAACCGATGTTTGGTTCCATATTCCTGGGAACACAATCAAACCTTCAGGTATATTTGGCTATCTGATGGGTCATTTAAACATTTATAAAGATATTTCAATGCATGTTTTTTAAATAACAGTTAATCATTATGTCACAGTATATTTTCACCAGGTAAATAAAGCTTTTTATGGTTCACTGAGGACAATCAACTCCTTCACAATCTAGAACCTGAAGATTGAATATTCTGAGAACATCAGAGAAAGACTGTCCTTGCCATCCACACTGCAACAAAACTTTGGAACCTGTACTTTGGATTCATAACCAAACAGCTGAGAAGGGCCCCTCCACACTCTTGGAATTGTACACCCAGTGGAACCCTTAAGGTAAAATGAACCAGGAAAGTTTCCACCCAGAAGAAGATGGAATACTTGATGTGAACAGCTGTTCCCAAGGTCATGAATCAAGACTTCTACTATCATGAGACTCTTATCTTCGAATATTTTTCCTTATTTATGCCTCTGTGAATAATAGAAATGAAAAGGGGGTCTATTCTGTGCACTTATAGGGTATATTTTTATTCGTGAAGGATTTTTCAGCCAGCCTTATACATAAATAACCTTATACTTTGATAGATAAAAGATGAAGGCTCCAGGTAGGTGAGAAACTTTAGTGTTATATACATTGCCCCATAATCAGTCAAAACTCCTCTTAACCTACATCATAGGTTAAAGAGAACATCGAAAGGAGCCCTTTACTCTTCTAGAAGGACACCATTTATTAGGTCC
>NW_012101987.1:995630-996452 GCF_000951045.1 Mandrillus leucophaeus | reverse complement strand
AGACTCAGGATGGGGGAGAACAATAGGGGAGTGAGGGATAAAGAAAACTACATATTGTTTACAAGGTACACTACTCAGGTGATACATGCACTAAAACTCAGACTTCACCTTTATACAATTAATCCATGTAACCAAAAACGACCAGTATCCCAATTCATCCATGTAACCAAAAACCACCAGTATTCCAAAAACTACTGAAATTAAAAATGTATGTTTATATTTTTTACATATATATGTTTCATATATATAAACTTTATATATGTATACAGTTCAATTTATACATTAGACACAGTAAAAGATTAACAGCTATCAATAAAGTACAACAATTTTATTAATGACAATATGCTATAATAAAACTTATGTGAATGTGGTCTCTCTCTCTCAAAATACCTTATTGTACTGTGTTCACCCTTCTTGTGATAATGAAGTGAAGTGAATGATACAAGTATTGTGTTGTAGCATTAGGCTACTACTGACCTTCTGAAGATACCTGCAAGGAAGGCTTATTTGCTTCTAATGACCCTGGGTCATTGAGCCATGATGATGCTAATAGTTGGACATCAGTAGCAGTAGCAGACAATGTTGATGACCACTAGGCAGACATCTACATGGAATCACTGGACGAAGGAATGATTCATGTCTGACAGGTTTCAGCAGGACGGCACAAGATTTCATCGCTCTACTTAGAACTACACACAAGTTAAAACTTATCAATTGTTTATATCTGTAATTTTCCACTAAATATTTTCAGACCATGACTGACCACAAGAAACTGAAACCATAGAAAATGAAACCATAAATAAGGGTGGATTACTGTAGGAA
>NW_012101987.1:993379-993688 GCF_000951045.1 Mandrillus leucophaeus | reverse complement strand
GTAACATCAGTTGTTCAGCTTCCAAGATAACTGACAATAGATACTCCCCAAGCAAAGAGACCCAGAAGAGTGTTGGATGCTTAGCCAAGGAGTTTGGTCTTCATCTTATAGGCAGGGGCAAATCATTGGAAGAATTAAGAATGGAGATAATCCACACTTCTGTTCTCTTTGGGAACATGATACACTCTGGGAACTGTAATAAATAAAATCATAAATGAATGCAATATGCAAATATGATATACAATTCTCATGACATTTATTGGTGAGCAATCTGGATGTTAGAAAAAGGAATGAAGTTAGAAGTCATTC
>NW_012101987.1:989785-991433 GCF_000951045.1 Mandrillus leucophaeus | reverse complement strand
GGCAGCAATAAAAAGAGAAAACCTATATGAGAGATTATATAAAAATCTCAGTTAAAGCAGTTAAAGAAGATATACAAGTTGTGACACTTGTCCAAGTAGTTATAAACTTCTGAACACACCTCAAGGGACTTGACAGGTAAAGGTCAGGCATGGTAGAGCAATTGCCAGCAGTAGAAACCAAGGGGAGGTCAGATTCCAGGGGCAAAGCTGTTTGCTCCCTACACATTTTTTTCATACTTCCTGTTCATATGAGTGCCAGGATCACAGGTGTGTGCTTCACTCCACAGAGAACTGGAGCCATCCCCATTCTGTTTACTACCATGGAAGGCATAGGTAAGCTGAGAGGTTCTGTCACTAGTGGGGTAATAAAATGCCACCAACAATTGCTCCAGACACCACTTGGTGGCACCAGTACCCTGAAATGAGTGAATGCAACCTGCTCCTCTTGTTCTTCCAGGGGAAACTCATATAAACCTTCAGTCAACCCTCAAGTTCAGTTTTTTCCAGGATTATTTGAGTTTATCTGGAATTGTCACATCCTCCTTTATCGCTGTCCACGGAGATTCTGGTAGCAGATGAGAATGTCTTTATTTTAATGACCTCTTATTATTTCAAGTATTCCCTTGAATGTATACACACAGAATTTTGCATAAATATGACCATTTCTTACTGGACTTTGCCTATATTAGATTCTTTCCTTTTTGTTTAGCTTCCTCACCTACCACCACCACAATTCCCCCAACCCCTTCCAGAAAACCCATCTTAACAACCTGGTATGTATCTGTTCAAATTTTTTCTATCATATAACTTTATACAAATGGATAGATAGAAAGACTATAGAGAGACAAATGAATACATACAAAAGTTGTTTTGGTCATTGATTCATAATGTAGACTCATACATTCTTCTATACATGTTACTTTTCTATCTCAACAATACCAGGTGGTAATTCTTCAAAGTCAACTGATATTGCTCCATTTTGCTCTTTTGAGTGGCTATATTATATTCTATGGTATAAATATGCCTTAATTTATTTACCAACAGTCCCTATTGATGGGCATTCACGTGGTTTTATTTTTGCCACATTAAATAATGCTGCTGTTGTCTATATCATTATGCACTGGTACAGAGGTAAGTAAACATTTTTTTATTATGAAATGTTCCAAATTTACTTTCAAAAATCTGCTTAAAATTCGCATTTCCCCAGCAACGTATGAAAGTACTCCTTCCCTCACATCTTCACTTGCTATGTATGGTTTTGCTTTTTACTTTTTGCCAGCTTGATGGGTGTAAAATGGTAACTTATTATTTTACTTTTTGTTTTTTTGACTGGTTGTGATTTTTTTAGCATCTTTTCAGGTTGTTGGGCTATTCTGATTTGATTCTTCACAGCGTTTGCCCGAAGCAGAGATTTTTTTTTAAAAAGACCTCTACTTAATAAAGAAGCTAGAAAAATATTGCTAAAATATATTTTAGAAAGTAGAAAATAGGATTTATTATAGCCACTAATATCCATATGAAATATCTAACACACACTAAAAGCACTGGAATGCCAGAAAATAATCTTGTAAGTACTAATTAATCTGAAATGTCTCCTCTGAAGACAGAATATGCTTATTTTTCTCTTCATAAGGAATTGTCTCTTTCA
>NW_012101987.1:967476-988270 GCF_000951045.1 Mandrillus leucophaeus | reverse complement strand
AAAAAGCCCATATTAATGTATTTTTCTTCAGTAAGATACTGTGCTCTAACACAGATCCTACTGTGACTTGGATCATGTCTACAGTATTCATAATGTTGGGCATTTCTCTCACTATTACCTCAAATGCTGAAGATGTAGTTTCATCTTTTATTTCCTCATTTATTCAGCAAGGGCCTAGTGAGCATCAGATGCTATGTTGGCTGAGGGTGGTACAAAGATAATAGTAATGGTATTGATAATAATAATATCAACAATAATAATAGAGAACACTTACTAGGTGCCAGACAATATTCTGAGTGCTTTCCATGTGTCAATTCATTTAATCCTCATAAAAAACTGTAAGCAGGGATGGGGAGTGATTGCTGATGGGTTCAGGGTTTCTTTGGGGGATTATGAAAATGGTCTAAAATTAGATTGTGGGGTTGGTTGCACAAATCTGTAAATACACAAGAAAACACTGAGTTGAACACTCTGGGTGAGTTTTATACCATGTGAATTATATTTCAATAAAGCTCTTAAAAAAAATTAAAACCCAGAAGATGGATTATTGACCCCACAATGCAGATAAGTAACATAAGGTACAGAGAAGTTCCATCATCTGTCCAAGGTCACAAAGCTGCTAAGAGACAGTGCTGGGATTTAAATCCAGGCAGACTCAGAGCTACATATTAAATATACAGTCCTTTACCTGAAAGAATTCAAAATATGGGGCATCTTTACAAAAAATGAAGCATACATATATAGCCCTTGTATTTAAAGTTTACAGTTCCATTAAATACACATTTGGAGAAAAAGTATATAAAAGAAAGCCACTGGATCGCAGAGTACTGAATATCAGGGCATGTGCCATTATGTCCAAAGCCTGATTCTCCTGAAGACAGTGTGATCAGGAAAAAGTTTCATAAAAAAAGTTGAAGAAAAGAAGGTAAAGAGAGCAGCTTACTCAATGTGGGTTAACATGACAAGCATAAGCTGGCCTGTGTGTGGATGTATGTGTGTCTGCTGGACACCCTTCTCCAGGAAGTCCCAGCACCTGGAGGAACACACAGGAAACAAATGGATGACTGTGGGTGAATGACACTCAGCTAGTTAAACAGTAGCCTAAGTTGAATTCCAACTTCCTATACTCTTGATTGACTCAACTTTAGGCCAGAAAAGGAAGCAAAAGAGCTGCACAAGATAATCTGAGATATGCAGGCATTAAATGATTTGGTGAGCACCTGGTGTTAACGAGGCCACAGTTCCAGGCCTCTACAGGTCAACTAGTTCTTATACGAAATCCTTTTCAAGAACACAGAGTCTGGCTGTTTTTAGTCTGAAATATATTTAAGTGGTTAAAAAAGGAAATGAGTAAGAGAAAATGGGTGGCTGAGCTCGAATTCTTTTCTTCTCTAGAAAAAACTCATAGTGCATTCCTACTGATGGTGAGCTAAGGACAAAGCATTCCCTTAATAGTATGCATCCAACCATTAACAGATTGTTAACACCACAATGTAGCAGACATAGGAAATACTTAAACCAGAATGCAGTAACCAAATTTCAGTTCTATAAACTGGCAAAGTCTGCTTCAATTTCTACTCAAGTGTATTTATGCACCAAGCACTGCACTAATTGTTGGATAAATAAGGCATATGACCTTTTGTGCCAAAAGAGCACACAGTATGTTTCTAAACTCCTCAAAATTTTTAGCACTACTGTATTATTACTTATCTGAATCTTTTTCTCATTTGGTAATGAATTATGAGTGTGATATTCATTAGGTCCCAAATAGTGCTCTTCTTATCCGCTAAAAGAGCTACATAAAAAATACAAAGGTTGTAGCACTATTCACAATAGCCAAGATATGGAATCAACTTAAGTGCTCATTAACAGATGAAGAAAATGTGGTGTATATATACACCATGGAATATCATTTCACCACAAAAAGAATGAAATACAGTCATTTGCAACAACATTAATGGAACTGGAAGACATTACGTTAAGTGAAATAAGCCAAGGATACAAAGGCAAATAGCGTATGTTCTCACTCATATGTGGGAGCCAAAAAATAGGCTGGGAAGAATAGTGGAGAGGAAGGGATAAAAAGAAGTTGCTTAATGGGTACAAAAACACAGTTAGAAAGAAGGAATATGATCTAGTGTTTGGTAGCACAGTAGGGCGACTATAGCTGACAATAGTTTATTGTATATTTCAAAATAGCTAGAAGGGTAGAATTGGAATGTTCCCAACACAAAGTAATGATAAGTGTTTGAGGTGATGGGTATCCCAACTACTCATATGTGATGATTATACACTGTATGCTTGTATCAAAGTGTCACATATGTTTCAAAACATGTATAACTATAATGTATCCATAAAAATTAAAAATGAATTATTTAAAAATGTAAAGGTAGATTTTCTTACTAAAATCCAAAAACTGCCTTTATATAAATTACAGGAGAAAATAAATTTTAAATAGGGTGATAAATCCCAAATTTATATTTAGTTTGTTAATGTTCAAAGAAAACAATACATACACACACACACAGATACACACACACACACAGAGATGTTCTAACTCAGATATGAACCCTCTCTGAGTCCAACTTCTCTATCCACCACAAACTTTACACTTTCTTCTGTTAGCCTACTTATATATGCATACAACTAGTTGACCTGTAGAGGCCTGGAGCTGTGGCTTCATTAACACCAGGTGCTCACCAAATCATGTAATGCCTGCATATCTCTAATATATTAGAGGAAGGAGAACTAAGTAGATTAAAGCTCAGGTATCCATAAAATGTAGTATCTAAACTAGGACACTGTTGAAAATGAAGAAAGCCACAATGATTACAGTGGGACAACCGAAGGAAACTGGGGCCATACTGGGCAAACAGACATTAGAGTCACCCTGTTAAAAGCCTGTACTGAGTTCTGAGGTCAGACTCTGCTAGTAGTTAGAGAGAAACAGCTGAAGGCTTTTCAGTACTGTTGTTAAATGACCAGAACTGCAGGAAGCTTAGTATAGAAGTGGGCTATGGCTCGATCGGAGCAGAGAGAGACTGAGGCTAGGAAAGCCCATGAACAATTTTTTTTTTTTTTTTTTTTTTTGAGACAGGTGTGCAGTGGCGCCAGCTAGGCTCACTGCAAGCTCCGCCTCCCGGATTCGTGCCATTCTCCTGCCTCAGCCTCCAGACTAGCTGGGACTACAGGCGCTTGCCACCACGCCCGGCTAAATTCTTTTGTATTTTTTTTTTTTTAAGTAGAGACGGGGTTTCACCGTGTTAGCCATCTGACCTCGTGATCCGCCCGTCTCGGCCTCCCAAAGTGCTGGGATTACAGGGGTGAGCCACCGCGCCCGGCCGCCCATGAGCATTTTTATGACACCAGTAAAGAAACAAGGAAAGGCCAAGCCATGACGGCAGCAATAAAAAGAGAAAACCTATATGAGAGATTATATAAAAATCTCAGTTAAAGCAGTTAAAGAAGATATACAAGTTGTGACACTTGTCCAAGTAGTTATAAACTTCTGAACACACCTCAAGGGACTTGACAGGTAAAGGTCAGGCATGGTAGAGCAATTGCCAGCAGTAGAAACCAAGGGGAGGTCAGATTCCAGGGGCAAAGCTGTTTGCTCCCTACACATTTTTTTCATACTTCCTGTTCATATGAGTGCCAGGATCACAGGTGTGTGCTTCACTCCACAGAGAACTGGAGCCATCCCCATTCTGTTTACTACCATGGAAGGCATAGGTAAGCTGAGAGGTTCTGTCACTAGTGGGGTAATAAAATGCCACCAACAATTGCTCCAGACACCACTTGGTGGCACCAGTACCCTGAAATGAGTGAATGCAACCTGCTCCTCTTGTTCTTCCAGGGGAAACTCATATAAACCTTCAGTCAACCCTCAAGTTCAGTTTTTTCCAGGATTATTTGAGTTTGTCTGGAATTGTCACATCCTCCTTTATCGCTGTCCACGGAGATTCTGGTAGCAGATGAGAATGTCTTTATTTTAATGACCTCTTATTATTTCAAGTATTCCCTTGAATGTATACACACAGAATTTTGCATAAATATGACCATTTCTTACTGGATTTTGCCTATATTAGATTCTTCCCTTTTTGTTTAGCTTCCTCACTTACCACCACCACAATTCCCCCAACCCCTTCCAGAAAACCCATCTTAACAACCTGGTATGTATCTGTTCAAATTTTTTCCATCATATAACTTTATACAAATGGATAGATAGACTATAGAGAGACAAATGAATACATACAAAAGTTGTTTTGGTCATTGATTCATAATGTAGACTCATACATTCTTCTATACATGTTACTTTTCTATCTCAACAATACCAGGTGGTAATTCTTCAAAGTCAACTGATATTGCTCCATTTTGCTCTTTTGAGTGGCTATATTATATTCTATGGTATAAATATGCCTTAATTTATTTACCAACAGTCCCTATTGATGGGCATTCACGTGGTTTTATTTTTGCCACATTAAATAATGCTGCTGTTGTCTATATCATTATGCACTGGTACAGAGGTAAGTAAACATTTTTTTATTATGAAATGTTCCAAATTTACTTTCAAAAATCTGCTTAAAATTCGCATTTCCCCAGCAACGTATGAAAGTACTCCTTCCCTCACATCTTCACTTGCTATGTATGGTTTTGCTTTTTACTTTTTGCCAGCTTGATGGGTGTAAAATGGTAACTTATTATTTTACTTTTTGTTTTTTTGACTGGTTGTGATTTTTTTAGCATCTTTTCAGGTTGTTGGGCTATTCTGATTTGATTCTTCACAGCGTTTGCCCGAAGCAGAGATTTTTTTTTAAAAAGACCTCTACTTAATAAAGAAGCTAGAAAAATATTGCTAAAATATATTTTAGAAAGTAGAAAATGGATTTATTATAGCCACTAATATCCATATGAAATATCTAACACACACTAAAAGCACTGGAATGCCAGAAAATAATCTTGTAAGTACTAATTAATCTGAAATGTCTCCTCTGAAGACAGAATATGCTTATTTTTCTCTTCATAAGGAATTGTCTCTTTCAGTGCTTTACTTCTGATTGGACAATGTACTTTGCTGTGTATGCTTAAGTAGGATTAGGTATTAAATAGAACCAGCCTCATTTATTTGATTGCCATTCCAAATACTTGCTTTAAAAAAGAAAGAAAGAACAAAAATCAGTAGGGAAAGAAATTGTATTTTTAAGCTGCTAAGAAGATTTTACAAACAATAGAGCCCAGAGAACAAAAAAGAAGCCATAAAATGACTTGACAGTGTCCTTTTAAGTGAACATATGTGAGTTTTATGCATCCATATGTGTTCACATATGCCCTACATATGCACAGCCAGCTGCTAGCCAGCCAGATTGTTCAATGTGTATGTTTACTGTAAAACAAGCCAAAAGTGTTTGGTCTCTTTGTTAGAGAAACAGCTCATAATTTCAAGTATACAAATGTCAGTTGTTTCTCATTTCTTTTTCTTCCAAGCCAAATGAGCTGTTGATGCTCAATTTGGCAAGAATCTAACTGAGGCTGACTATCAGCCAGCCACAGGAACCCAGCCCTGAAAGTTTGAGAAAGTTTTACAAGAATAAGAAGCTTTTTCCTAATGGCTCCCTAAACCATAGGAAGTTTCCTTAGAGCCTCAGCCAGTTCTCTCCCACTCAATATCCCAAAGTATAACTGCTAACATTGTTTGGATACTAACGGATTAAGTTAGGGTGTGAAATGCAAGTATTAAGTCCTCCCATACTTTGGCCAAATACTCTTTAGAAACCCTGTTAACAGAGAAGAGCCTGAGGGTGTAGAGATTTTATTTGTGATAGCAACCTGAGCTATGAGCCCTAGCATCTCTCCTTTTATTTCATCTTTTATGACTGTCCTGCAGCTTAAAATGATGAAGTAACGTTTGGACCAATTTCCAATTGAAGATTAAGCGTTTAGATCCATTATGTATCTGCTTCCACAATTAAGGTATTAAATCCAATTATCACTGTCATCTCTGCAGCCTGAATAGAGGAAGGAAAAGCATGTGGAAGCTGGAGAGAGTGAAAGAACTTGTGCTTTGGGGTGAAAGAGTCTGTGTCCAGTCCTGGATCATTCCCTGACCATATGACCTCAGGTAAGCAGCTTCACACTTCCAACTTCAGTGTCCTTATCAGCTAGATGAAAATAATTATGCCAATTTCCTAACTTTCTGATGAAAAGGAAATGAGAAAACCTACGTAAAGAACAATGCACAGTACTGGAGATATGATAAGGGCTCGATAAATGTAAGTTCTTTTCCCCCTTCTTTACATTTTTCTCACCCTAGTCCCTGCAAAAAGAGAGAGACACGAGAACCACGAATATTTCTTGATCAACGACATAATCCAAAGGTCCCCAATCTTAATGGCAGGGAGGAAAAGGGCTGAATTAAACAAAGAAAATTCATTTAAAATGTTAGTTTTTCATATCATAAACAGAGTCAGAACTGATAAGTTGTATTTCTGTGTGAACATATTCATGAAAACATACTCATTTGTTTAGCATCTATTGTGTCTTTATCATAGTACCTGATATGTAGTAGTAGCCACAAATATTTCTTAAATAAATGAATAAAAACCAAGTCATTAGAGCACTATCATAATTTTTTCCTACGTACTCAGTTTCCTGGGGTTTGTTTGTTAGCGATGACTCCTTGCTTTCCAAGGTAAATGGAAAGAAAGGAAGGTAAGAAAGAACTACAAGTATCCATTGTCACAGACATATGCAAGCCACTGAAGAATAACTAGAATTATCTCATTCACCTTCTGTCTTACCAACACAGGCTCCTTCTGTATCCAATCACTTCTCATTCCTTCTTTCCCTTACTCCATTCAACCTTCATGAAGCTGTCCAACATTTCCTCACAACTGAAAAATACAATTCCTATTGCTGCAGTTGTCCATGTGTTTGAAGCAAAAATGAGCCACTGCTAACAATTGTAAAGAAAGGGAGAACAGCTGTTTGCATCTGGATATGGGGTAAGAAAGAACAGCTGTTGGCAGCTGTGGCAGACAAGAAAGTGAGCAAATGAGCAGCTGTTGGTAATTCAGAATCTCATCAGCCGCACGGAATAATTGAAATCCAGAAGAACCATGTGGGGCTCGACTTAACAGCTTTACTGCATCCTGCTCTTCATTAGATCCTGCCTGTCCTCCATTAGAGACATTACTGTGATAGCTACATGAGGACTCTCAACAGGAATATCCACCCCAACATCCCCATCCACAACCCTTTGAAGAAGCAACCCAAGAGAGGTAAAATGGCATAGACTTTCCTTCCAGTAAGTCCATACTTATTTTTACACAAAGGAAGAAGCCTATGGTTGACAAGGGAAGGGATATTAACACACAGTGGAATGATCACAAGATTGGCCAAAAATAATTCTTTCTGTATTATAAGAAATTACAGTCATTTTAATGATGAACTCACATTTCAGAATTCCAGCAAGCCAGCATAAATATGTGGCAAGTATAATTTAAATTTGAAAAAAAATTTATTTTGAAATACTGTCAGTGGTTTCAATGTCTTTTTTCATGTATATGTAATCCTATGACTGTGTGTGTGTATATATATGTGTGTGTGTATATATATATACACATACACACACACATACATACATCCCTCTATTTTTTTTCTTTTAATAAAAAGAAGAGAAAAACATGTTTGCATCATGCATTACAAAATGTGTTTGGTTTCCTTTTGGGTTTCATACTAGTTCTTCTACTCAACTGGAATTCTAGGATAAATCTAGAATAGATTGGATAGGATAAATTTGAGTGACCCCAAAATATCAGTCCATCTCTCACCTTGCTTAACACAGAAGAAAAACATCTCATTACTCTCATATATATAATTCCAATTCTTTAGTCACTGAAAGAAACAGTAGAAAAGAAGAAAAAAGAAACTAACACCAATGTTATTTATTGCTGAACTATATACAATTAAATGTCCCCAAATAAAAGAATATTTAATTATATGGCAAGTTACCTGTATTTATAAAGGTGATCATTTTGAAGATGGTAATAGGGGAAATACTTGTGATACAACATTTATGGAGAAGAGTCTACAAAGATCATTTAGATAGGAAAAGTTGAATGCAAAATGTGCACCACAATCAACATTATGGTTTAAAGGTAGGCATAAGATAATTACGTGAAAGAAATATTTTTAAATGAAGGAAGTCAAAATAAGAGAGCAGAGAGGAAATTTTAAATTTCATTTCTTTTATTATTTTTCTCATTATGCTGTTATAATGAAATGTAAAAGATCTGAATAATAATTAGATTATTATGGAAATTACTGATAAAATCCTAAACTGTGAGTAACATAAGGACAGGGTCCTTCTTTGTTTTTGATCACCTCTTGTTTCCACTGCCAGCCATAGTGTCCAGACATCTAACACATATTTGTTAAATGAAGAAGTAAATGAAATGAGTAAATCCTCTATGTTTTGAAACTGCTGTTGTAGAAGAAAGAATGAAACCACTTCTACCAATGGCATATATGTGACTGAGAAAATACTTCCTCTACTCAAAGGATCAATTAGAAACATCCCTGAAGTTTTACACTCACAACATCTTACAATGGAGACTCCCATGGTGAGACATGTGGCCCAACCGGACCTAATGAACCCCCAAATTATGAATAATGAGAAACATTGAAACTAGCCAACCTCTAAATGTGCTTTCAAGTGTAAGACATGATTCTACGACTTCGATTAAGAGAAGACAGAGAAAGACTGATTGCCAAAAATTAATTTCACAGCATCTAACTCTTAATTTGCCATCCAGAATGGTCAAGACAAAGTTCTAGTAGTTTTGTGCTCTAGGTGAATAACTTTTGTCAAAGTGAAATTGTTTAGTGTAGTTATTCACAGCTCCCCTCTCAGGTCCAGGGTTTGTTCCCTGGTCTGACACTAGAAGAAGTGTTTGAACTTTAAGCAAGTTGGTAAGAACACAGATGCTGTCCACCCTTGATTTTACTGCCCCATATTCCTGCAACAGTAGACTCCAAGGTTTAAAGACTTCCATTATGTCAAGAACTGCTTCTGAATCAACCTTGTCTACTAAACCATTTCCTGGAAAAACTGTGATATACTCATAATTCTGGTATAAACATCTTAATACAAAGTCTGTTTTCCAGATATTTTAAAACTTCCCCAAGCCCTGCTTGCATAAAGTGTAAATGTTCCATGTTAACACAAGGTATGCCTGCATTCTGAGTGCTGAGTAACTCAAGACCCTGACAAACTTGTATGTTATCCAAAATATGTTTGCAGATTTTTCCCTGTTGCCTATAAAATAGCATTAAAGGAAATGTCTCGCTCCATAAATAAAACTGTCGAGTATTTAAGTGACTTACACTTCATCATCATCATCACCAAAACTGTAAAGTGCCCTTTCTCTCCAGGGCTGGGATCATAATATACTGGGCATATTCTACAGATATTTGAGTAACCCACTGAGAAGATGCAGTACTAAGTTGTTTTTTTTTTCTTTTCCTTGATTCCTTGACAGCAGGGAGTCAGAAGTACTGTTTTTATCAATCTTCTCTGAAGGAACCATGCTAATCACTAACCACTAATCTCCAGATATAATTTCTGTATTATAAATGTAATGCTTAATTTTTTGTGCTAACCTGACTGGGCCATGTGGTACCCAGATATTTTGTCAAACATTATCTTGGGTGTTTACACGAGAGCATTTTTTAGTGAGACTAAAATTTAAATCAGAAGACTGAATAAAGCAAATTAATCTCTATAATGTTGGTGGGACTAATCTAATCAGTTGAAGGCCTGGACAGAACAAAATGGCTAACTCTCCCCGAAGTAAGAGAGCAGTCTTCTTACCTGATGACCTGTGAACTGGGCATTGGCTTTTATTCCTGCCTTTGGACTCAAACTGAAACATCAGGTCTTCCTCGGTCTCAAGTCTACCCGCCTTTGAACTGGAGCTATGCCATCTGCTCTTCTGGTTCTCAGGCCGTCAGATTTAGACTGGAACTAATTTGCCAGCTCTCTCAGGTCTCTGGCTTGCTGACTCATCCTGCAGATCCTGGGACTTGCCAGCCTCCCTAATCAATCATGTGAGCCAATTTCTGTGCTTATTATAAGCCTGTAGGGCCTTGAGTGAACATAGGTGCAGCCAAGTAGTGGTTACAGAAGGGCTTGTGTGAGAACCAGTGTTGTTCTTGAACCAGCACAGTCCCAGTGGTGGTAGTGACAGAGAATGCTTGCATCACCACACCCCTGGTTCCAGGTGGCTCAGCACAGAGAGAAAGACTCCATTTCTTGGGAGAAAGTAAGGGAAAAGAACAATGAGTTCGTTTTTCCTTAAAAACAATGAGATGTTTTTTGTTAAAATCAACAGGTAAGATTTTAAGGTCATACACATCATAAAGTATAATCCATGAAATAAATAAGATTCACAGTTTAATTTTTGTAACTCATATAATTTTGGATAGAAATATTCCCAGAATAATATAATTTTAATTTCATTGAAAGAAAATTAATTTCTAGAGTTGTAGCAAAGATCAAAAGCTAATACAGACAGAGCAGTGTGGAGCAAGATGGTGGAATAGAAGCCTACACTGTGATCCCCTAGGAGAGCAGCAAATTTTAACAACTATCAATACACAGAAAAGCACTGTCACAAGAACCAAAATATAGGTGAGCAATCACAGTACTTTGTTTTACTTTCATATAACTGAAAAAGACATTGAAGAGGGTCAGAGAGAAAATCTTCAATTGCTTACACCACCCCTGCACCATCGCATAGCAGTGGCTGTGTGGTGCAGAGAAAGAGTCTGCAAGATTCTTACAGAGGAGAGGCAAGTGATGGGTGTACTTTACATTGAATTCAGTGCTGCCCTGTCACAATGGAGAGCAAAACCATGCTGGGCTCAGCCAGTTCCCACGCATGGAGGGAGCATTTGGACTAGCCATAGCCAAAAGAGAATTGCCCATCCCAGAGGTCAAAACTTGAGTTTCTCGATGCGCCTTGTCACCATAGGCCAAAGTGCTCTGGGGTCCTAGGTAAACTTAAAAGTCAGTGTAGGACACAAGGACTGCAATTCCTAGTCCTAAACTGGGCTCAGAGTCAGTGGACTAGGATGGCATGTGACCTAGGGAGGCACCAATTGTCATGAGGAGGGCTTGCACCATCCCTCTCCCAACCCCAAGTAGTACAGCTCATAGCCATGAAAGGAAGAGCCCAGTCCTGGCAGAATTCATCACCTGCTGACTAAAGAGCCCTTGGCCCCTGAATAACAGGCAGCAATACTCAAGTACTATGCCATGGGCCCTGGGCTCTAAGATGTGCTGACTTCAGGTGTGACCCAACACATTCGCAGCTGTGGTGGCTATGGTGAAAATCTCCTTCTGTTTGAGAAAAGTAGAGGGAAAATAAAAGGGACTTCGTCTTGCACCTTGTATACCAACTCGAACACTGTGAGGTAGAGCAACAAACAGACTCTTGGGTTCCCCAAGTCAGGGCCTAGCTCTTAGACAGTATTTCTGGATCTTTTGTGGGCCAGAGGGGTGCCTACTGCCCTGAAGAGTGAGTCCTAGGTCTGGCAGCATTCACCATAAGCTAACTGAAGAGCCTTCAGGCTTTAAGTGAACATTGGTGGTGGCCTGGCAGAATCTCCCATGTGCTGTGGTGGTGGTGGCCACAGGGAGAGGCTCCTCTGCCTATATAAAGGGGAAGGCAGACTGAGGACTTTGTATTGTGGTTTTATTGTCTGCTTAGCAGCAGTAGAATAGAACATCAGGCAAATTTCTAAGGTTTCTGAGAGTCAATTTCTGGCTCTCAGACAGCATCTCTAGAACCACCCAGGGTCTAGGGAAGCTCACTGCCCTGAAGGGAAGGACACAAACCTGGCTGGCCTTGCCACCCGCTTATTATAAGCCTGTAGGGCCTTGAGTGAACATAGGTGATAGCCAAGTAGTGGTTACAGCAGGGCCTGTGTGAGAACCAGTGCTGTTCTTGAACCAGCACAGTCCCAGTGGTCGTAGTGACAGGGAATGCTTGCATCACCACACCCCCAGTTCCAGGTGGCTCAGCACAGAGAGAAAGACTCCATTTCTTGGGAGAAAATAAGGGAAAAGAACAAGAGTCTCTGCCTAGTAATCCAGAGACTTCTTATAGATCTTATCCAAGACCACCGAAGTGGCACTTCTATGTGTCTCCAAAAACACATATAAATGCCACTTTACTGGACTTGAGGCCTACGTCCTTTCAAATACCTGGAAGGCCTTCTCAAGAAGGGTGGGCACAAACAGGTCCAGGAGCTGAAAACTACAATAAATACCTAACTCTTCAATGTCCAAACAATGACAAATATCTACAAGCATTAGGATCATTCAGGAAAACATGACCTTACCAAATAAACTAAATAAGGCACCAGGGGCTGGTCCTGGAGAAATAGAGATATAGATATGTGTCCTTTCATACAGACAATTCAAAATTGCTGTTTTAGGCAAACTCAAAGAAATTCAAGATAACACAGAGAAGGAATTCAGAATTCTATCAGATAAATTTAACAAAGAGATTGCACTAATCAAAAAGAATCAAGCAGAAATTCTAGAGTTGAAAATGCAATTGACATACTAAAGAATGCATCACAGTCTCTCAATAGCAGACCTGATCAAGCAGAAGAAAGAATTAGTGAGCTTGAATACAGGCTATTTGAAAACACATAATCAGGGGAGACCAAAGAAAAAAAGAATAAAAGAGAATGAAGCACACCTACGAAATCTGGAAAATAGCTTCAGGAGGGAAAATATAAGAGTTATTGGCCTTAAAAAGGAAGTTAAGAAAGAGATATTCGTAGAAAGTTTATTCAAAGGGATAATACTAGAGAATTCCCTAAATCTAAAGAAAAATGCATATTAAAATACAAAAAAAGTGATAGAACACCAAGCAGGTTTAACCCAAATAAGACTACCTCAGGCATTTAATAATAAAACTCCCAAAGGTCAAGGATAAAGAAAGGATTCTAAAACAGCAGGAGAAAAGAAACAGATAACATATAACAGAGCTCCAGTAAGTTTGGTAGTAAACTTTTCACTGGAAGCCTTACAGTCCAGAAGAGACTGGCATGACATATTTGAAGTGCTGAAGGCAAACAAACAAACAAATAAAAAACCTTTTATCCTAGAATACCATATCCAGTGAAAATATTCTTCAAGCTAGAAGGAGAAATAAAGACCTTCCCAGACAAATAAAAGCTAGAGGATTTCATCAACACCAGATCTATCATACAAGACATGCTAAAGGGCGTTCTTCAATCTAAAAGAAAAGGATGTTAATGAGCAAGAAGGAATCACCTGAAGGTACATCGTAAGCATACAGAAAAACACAGAATATTATAATACCATAATTGTGGTGTGTAAACTACTCAAGTATAAAGGCTAAATGATGAAAAATAAAATAACAACTACAACAACTTTTCAAGATATAGACAGTACAATAAGACATAAAGATAAGCAACAAAAAGTTAAAAAGCCAGGGGACAAAGTTAAGGTGTAGAGTTTTTATTAGTTTTCTTTTTGCATATTTGTTTATCCGATGAATGTTGTCATCAGTTTAAAGCAATGGGTAATAAGATGGTAACCTCAAATTAAAAAGCATACAATAGATACACACAAAACACACATGTAAAAAATTAAATCATACCACCAGAGAAAAATCACGTTCACTAAAAGGAAGATAGGAAAGAAGGAAAAGAAGAAGAAAAGACCACAAAACAACCAGAAAACAAATAACAAAATAGCAGAAGTAAGTCCTTACTTATCCATAATAATATTGAATGTAAATGGACTACACTTTCCAATCAAAAGACATAGAGTGGCTGAATGGATGTAAAATAAGGCCCAAGAATCTGGTGCTTACAAGAAACACACTCCATCCATAAAGATACACATAGACTGAAAATAAAGGGATGGAAAAAGATATTCCATCTCACCAGAAACCAAAAAAGAACAAGAGTAACTACATTTATGTCAGACAAAATAGATTTCAAGACAAAAACTGTAAGAAGAGACAAATGTCATCATATCATAATAAAGGGGTAAATTTAGCAAGAGAGTATAATGATTGTAAATATATATGCAGCCAATTCTGGAGCACCCAGATACATAAAGCAAATATTATTAGAGCTAAAGACAGAGGTAGATCTAAATAAAACAATACCTGGAAACTTCAACATCCCAATTTCAGCATTGGACAGATCTCCCGGGCAGAAAATCAACAAAGAAACATCAAATTTAATCTGCACAATAGAGCAAACAGATCTGACAGATATATAGAACATTTTAGTCAAAACCTGCAGAATACACATTCTTCTCCTCAGCACATGAATCATTCTCAAGGATAGACCATATGTTAGGTCACAAAACAAGTCTTAAAACATTCAAAAACTTGAAATAATATCACACATCGTCTGTGACCACAATTAAATAAAACTAGAAATCAGTAGCAAGAGGAATTTTGTAACTACACAAACACATGGAAATTAAACAATATGCTCCTGAATGACCAACAGGTCAATGAAGAAATTAAGCAGAAAACTGAAGGCTGGTGTAGTGGCTCACATCTATAATCCCATCACTTTGGGAAGCCAACATGGGAAAATTGCTTGAGCCCAGGAGTTTGAGACCAGCCTGGGCAACACAACAAGACCCTGTCTCTACAAATAAAAGAAAAAATTAGGTGGGCATGGTGGCATGTGCCTGAGGTCCCAGCTACTCGGGAGGCTGAGGTGGGGGGATCACTTGAGCCCAGAAGTTTAAAGATGCAGTGAGCCATGGTCATGCCACTACACTCCAGCCTCAGTGACAGACTGAGACCCCATCTAAAAAAATAAAATAAGAAAAATTTCTTGAAACAAATGATAATGGAAACACAACCCTCCAAAATCTGTGGGATACAGCAAAAGCAGTACTAGGAGGGAAGTGTATGGCTATAAGTGTGTACACCAGTAAAGAAGAAAAACTTCAAACAAATAACCTAAAAAGTATGTTAAGAAACCAGAAAAGCAAGAGTAAACTGAAACCAAAATTAGAAGAAGAGAAATAATAAATAAATAATAAATATCAGAGAAAAAATAAATGAATTTGAAATGAAACTAAAATAATACAAAAGAACAACTAACACAAAGTTGGTTTTTTGAAAAGATAAACAAAATTGACAAACCCTTTAGCCAGACTAACAAAGAAAAAATGGGAGAAGATCCAAATAAATAAAATCAGAGATGAAAAAGGGGGCACTAAAACTGGTACCACACATATTCAAAGGATCATTGGTATCTACTATAAGCAACTATATGCCAATAAATTGGAAAATCCAGAATAGGCAAACTCCAAGACACATACAACCTACCAATATTGAAACATGAAGAAATCCAAAACACGAACAGATGAATAACAACAAAAGAGACCCAAGTCATGATAAAAAGTCTCCCCATAAAGGAAAGGGTAGGACTGAATTCTATCAGACATTTAAAGAACTAATACCAATCCTACTCAACTATTCCACAAAATAGAGGAGGACAGAATACCTCCAAACTCATTATATGAGGCCAAAACTAGACAAAGACACATTATTCAGCATAGTACTGGAACTCTTAGCTAGATAAATCAAAAGTAAAGAGCATTCAAATTAGAAAGGAAGAAAAACACTACATACAAATTAAACCCACAAATTATTCTTGTTTGCAGATGATATGATCTTATATTTGGAAAAATCTTAAGAATCCACCAAGAAACCTAAAAAATCTACCAAAACCTAAGGAATCCACCAAAAAACTATTAGAACTGATAGGAAAATTCGGTAAAGTTGCAGCATACAAAATCATCATACAAAGATCAGTAGCATTTCTATATGCCAACACAAAAAATAAATGCTTGAGGGGATGAATACTCCCTTTTTCCATGATGTTGTTATACTCATTGCATGTCTGTATCAAAATATCTCATGTACCCCCTAAATATATGTGCCTACTATGTACCCACAAAAATTAATTTTAAAAAGCCAATACAGTACAACCAAGATGTGCAAAGGATACAGAGTATCTTTATTTTCTTATTCTTATAAACTCAATCTCTTGCAGATTAAATAACCTGTCTGGTAAATGTTCAGCCTTTCAAACTTCTTTCCTCTCCCTTGCTTCCACCAAGTATGTCATCTTGGTGTACATGCACTGATGCACCTTCATGGTGGCAAGGGTTGGGGACATCTGGAATGCCAGTCACCATCTGAGCTCTGGCTGCTTCCGGCCTGGGATGACAGTCTAGTTCCTGAAGTGATATCTGCTAAAGTAAAACGAGACCTGTCTGTCTTTGGAGATGTGCTGGCATTCACTGCTGAGGTCAATAGCAGCAGCCACTTCTCTCTGATCTTGAACTCTTAGATACACCACTGTGCTCTTTCTCTAGTCCCCAGGCCTCTACACAATCTAACCCTACCATCTTACCTCTGAGACCTCTTTCCTGTCATTCATCGCCATGGCCAACCTGCCTCCTTGCTGTTCACCTCCTGACCCCATCGCTGTTTCTTGAACACACCTAGAATGCTCCCATCTCAAGGCCTTTGTACAGCTATTCCTCTCTCTGGGAGTAATGACTTGCTCCCTTGCTATATTAAAATCTTTGTTCTTTCTCTGTGACACATTCCCTATGTTATTTAAAACTGAACATCACTCCAGAGCTCCCATACTGCCTTTCTCGCTTTATTTACTTCTTTCTTTCCTTTTTTTTTTCTTTTTTTTCTATTTTTGAGACAGAGTCTTGCTCTGTTACTCAGGCAGGAGTGCAGTGGCATGACGTCTCAGCTCACTGCAACCTCCATCTCCTAGGCTCAAGTGATTCTCCTGCCTCAGCCTTTCAAGTGACTGGGACTACAGGTGCAAGTCACTGCATCCAGCTAATTTTTGTATTTTTTTTGTAGAGACAAGGTTTCACCATGTTGCCCAGGCTGATCTTGAACTCCTGAGCTCAGATGATCCGCATGCCTCGGCCTTGCAAAGTGCTGGAATTACAGGCATGAGCCAACACGCATGGCCCTATTCTTTAGTCCATTAGATTAGATATCATTTGCCTGAAAAATCAGGTTAGCCATTGTTTCATATGGGCTTCTTATCACCTAATATTTCATATGTCTTTATTTGTTTTATTTATTGTTTGTCTCTCTCCTCAAGAATGTAGGCTCACTGTAGATATTAGGGTTGGTAAATAGTGCAGAGGACTCAGAATTATTGTGGTGTTTGCTCCAAGACCTTGGCATTGAATGAAGTGCAATAGAGGTCTAAAATAAGGTTGAGCAGTGAATGGTACAATAAACAAAAGGATTAAAGTTGGAGGGAGTCAGCAACAGCCTTCCCCCATCCATTCATGTTCTCAATCTTTTAGACTTCCGTATTTGCCCTCTTATCAGTCTTACCGGCTTTCATTTTAAAATTTCAAAGGTACTAAAAACTGACAAAGATGTATATTTCTGGTCAAAAATATATGAAGTGCCTACTAAAATTTCTGCATTAGTGAAGGTAACACTACCTGCTATAATAAAAGCACTCCAACCATATAGAAGTTTATTTATTGTTGAGACTACCTATCCTATGTGATGTACCCAGTTGGCAAATGGGTTTTTCTACACAGGGATTTAAGGACCCAGACATCTTCCATCTTATGGTTCCACCCTCGCTATCAACTATTCAGCATCCACCAGGTGTGAGGGAAAAGGGAAGGTGGGACAAATATAACAGATTTCAAGTGGTTGATATTCAACCACCCTGACCACACACATCACTTTTTCTTACATGCCATTGGTCAGAACTAGATCACAGCACAACTGGATGCAAAGAGCCAAAGAAAATGTAGTTCCTGCCTAGGTTTCTGTTTCCCTGTGACAGTTCTCTACCATGGAAGGAAAAGCATAGAACTTGCTGGACAGTGAGCTTCCTCTCTCGTGTCTGCCATATGCTGTATAAGCATTCTCACATTCATCAGTTCATTTATTCTTACGGCATCCTTAGAAGGTATTATTATCATCCATTACAGCAACATTACACAAAAGAAGAGACTGACACTCAAAGAGGCAAATTGACTTCCAAAGGCCTTAGAACGTTACTTTCTTCGTGGAGATTTGTATTTTTAATACAGGCTTTATTGTCATATAATTCACATACCATACAATTCACTGAATTAAAGTGTACAATTCAATGGTTGTTAGTATATTCACAGAGTGCAGCCATCACCATGATCAATTTTAGAACATTTTTACTGTCCCCAAGAGAAACCTTGTACTCATTTTACTACCTATTTCCTCTCTGCCCCCTTCTAGCCCTAAGCAATCACTCATCTACTTTCTGTCTCTACAGATTTGCCTATTCTGGGCATTTAATATAAATGAAATCTTACAACTTGTGGCCTCTTGTGGCTGGCTTCTTTCACTTAGCATAATGCTCTCAAAGTTCATTGATTCTTTAGCATGTATCAGTACTTCATTTATTTTTATAGCCTAATAATATTCTGCATTTTGTTTACCCATTCATCAGGTGGATTGTTTCCATTTTTTGGCTATTATGAATAATGTCACTAGGAACATTTGTGAAAAAGTGGCTGCGCCATTTTACAGTCCCACCAACAGTGTATGAGAGTGTCAATTTCTCCACATCCTCTCCAATATTTATTATTATCTATCTTTTTTATTATGGCAAAAATTGCATTATGAAAGATGACTTTCTGGCAAATTCCAGGCTTAGAAATTTTGGTTCAGTTCCCCCAGGAAGAATCTAGATAAGGAGTGGTAGAAAAATGTTTGAAGGATGGCTTGTCTTTTATGCTCTTTCTTCCAGATACACATTGCCCTAATCTGCTGGTTTTACTTCATATTCCAGATTTTTCCTGATCATCTTTTTCTTGATACTCCACTATAGATACTTTGGTGCAGAAGTTTTGAGCCTTTTGTTTTGACCCAACCATTTTTGGCTCTGTGGATGTTCTGACCTGAGAATCTCTTGACCCCTGGGTTTAAGAGTAGAAACCATTGCATCAGAATTATACTTAGATGGATAAATATTCATCTAAAAAGTACTTTTAGTTCTAATTTCTACTAAGCTACTTTAATTTCTTGATAAAGTTTTTTATTCCAAGGCACTAAAACGTTTCTAATTTTTTCCATTTTGACTTTGAATTTACTGAAATTCTTTTCATTGGAATCAATTATTTTCCACATAAGGTTTAAATAAAATTGTTTTTCAAAATGGGGATTTTTTTGGTAGTGTTCATATTAAATTTTTACTGATTATAGTTTCTGCAATTACAAATTTTCTGTTATGGTCATTATTTGTACCAAATTCAATTGTCTTGAGTCAAATTATTCATATTAAACTTAGTTAAAAAGATTGGATTTTTCTGTCAATTTGAAGGCAATCATAAATTTTAACATGTTCCAATTTAGCTGTTCACAGTTTTATTTAGTATTGATTCCTTCTGTCAAGTCTAATTTTTTCCTTTTCAATACTTGTATGTTTCAAGATGAGCATCAACATAATTCTTTAGTCAGGTTTTCATCTCAAACATATTTTGCCACGTGTTCTTTTAACTGTTGTCACTGTCTTTTGTGCTGATCATTTCTACCAATAATATTCAGTATGAATTGGATAAAGGACTAATTGTTGATTTTTTTTTTCCTGTTTAGCTAATTCATAAGAAAACTGTATGGTTTCCCCCAGCTGTGTCACTATTATTCTGCTGTCTGAAATTTCTCTGTATTTATGGCCTAATTCTTCAACATATTTCCAATGAATTTGTATGTTTGGTACTATCTGCCCATGTGGACAACAGGTCAAAAAGCAAATGATGGGATCAGAATATTCTTGGGAAGTCAGCCACAGAAAGATAAACACCACATATTCTCACTCATATTGGAAAACACACACACACACACACACACACACACACACACACAAAACTGGAAAGTTGAGGACCTAAATCAAATAAATTTGAGCATTTGGCTATTAAAGAATGTATATACTTGGGGTCAAATGTTCCTGATTCAAGATATGCTAGTCATTAAAATAATCGAGTGTTACAGAATTAATCTGGTCAATATGTTCTACACCTGACTAATTGTTAGAATTAACTGCGGTACTTCTTTTAAACATACACGTCCTAATTTACCCCTTTCCATATCAGTTTGTCCCTGGCTAGCAAGCTGTCACTTTATAGGCTCCTAGCATGTGCAATATTTTTAAAGTTCCTTCAACGATTCTGATGTTTGTCCACAAAGCTTTGGGCGCCTCCTGGGCGAAGCGATACTAGTAGGAGGCTATTCACATGGGCCATGCATATGACTGAATCATCAGGTAATCTGATAGAGTGGGTATGAATGACAGTCTGTAATTCAACATAGGAAAGAAACAGAACTTTATTTTCTGTGATTCAACTTATTTTCTACTTTTGAGATGTCCATCTACCACAGAGAGGAGAATAAATCCAAGTTAGCCCAAGGTGTCCTTGTTTTGTCCCCAGATGGGTCTGAAGTAGAGACAGAGAGGCAGTTACAGTGTCAAGGCATTTCAAGTGGAGGGCTGTTGTGTCACTTGCAGAGGCAGATAACCCACCCAAACCCATGCAGTTTGGATGTCAATACTGACGATGCCACACACATACATCAAAAGGGCATAAAAAGGTTTATTACAGTATAGTTTGAAGTCAGGTAGTGTGATGCCTCCAGCTTTGTTCTTTTGACTTAGGATTGTCTTGGCAATG
>NW_012101987.1:925988-963266 GCF_000951045.1 Mandrillus leucophaeus | reverse complement strand
ATGGGTGCAGCACACCAACATGGCACAAGTATACATATGTAACAAACCTGCACATTATGCATATGTACCCTAGAACTTAAAGTATAATTTAAAAAAAAAGTCAAAAAAAGAAAAAAAAGCTTTATTACTCACATAATTGAGGTGTATGGGGACACTTCAGGACAGGGCAGGCCTCTCAAGAAAGTCTGAAATGAAAGCGCAAAGAAAGGAGACTGGCCTTGGTTTTTATGATAGCTAAGGAGTGGGGCCGGGACAAGAGTTCCTACAGGGCAGACAATTGCGGTTTGGCCAGTACCAAAATTGAAAGCACGAGGCTTTCTTATCGGCTCATCCAGATGTGGGGCAGAAGGGGAGGAGAGAGAGATGAAGCTTAAAAGCTGTAAGCAGTTTAATATTAAATTATGGAGTCACACTCTTCATCACAAGGGCAAATGCCCTTGATTTTACTTGTCCACAAAGAAATTCTCTGAAGAAACCAGAAACCTGTCTTATCCTTGGTCTTTCATAGTAATTATTATGGTGGTTAGAGTTATGAATTAATTACAAAGTCCCAAGAACTGCTGTGTTTCATGTGTATATTTCATTTAATCTTGACTGTAATCTTATGAGATAAGTACTATCATTATCCCACTTAATAGATGAGGGAAGTGAGGCACAGAGGTAAAACATCTGCCCCGGCTGGTAAGAGGCAGAGCTGGGATTTCAACTCAGGCTGTCTGGTTCAGATTCTATACTCTAACCTTTGCATTATACTACTGTTTCCTATCCTCTTGGTCCTTCTCATCCTATCACTACATAATATAATTGAACTGCTTTGGTGTATGGTATGTTCTTTGAGAAGGTCTCTACTTCTGTTTACTTGGGACTCTAATACTGTAGGCAAGACTCAGGGCCCTACTCTCCAGAAACAGACTGGCCAGGATTCTAGAATAAATCAAGTGATACTTTCCAATTCAGTAATTTAAGACGATTTCATAAAGAAAATATAGAAAGAGTTTTGGAAAAGCAACAAGAGATGAGATGGGGAGCCATCACCACCCTACCCCGCAACCTGAATTTCAGTGAAGGGAGGAAATGGCCCAGGAACTGAGAAAGTGAGCTGTGTGGAAAGTGCCCTCTGAGAGGAGCTGTGGCTTTCTGAGGAAGAGCATAGTTGTGAAGGCCTGGGAGACATACCCTGACCTTACTTTCTTCTTGTTCTCCAGATCTCTTGCCAGTGCCTTCTACTGGCCAAGCCTAATAGAAAGATGGAGGATCAGAGAATTGTTTATGCAGTTTATACGCATCAGCTCCCCTGAGGCACCAGGTAGGGTGAAGGACAGAAAGTATTCTGGGGAAGTAAAATGGAAAATGTCCATTGTAGGCTTATCAATATCTATGCTTTTATCCATCCACCCTCCTCCTCCTCTGTTTTTCTATCTCCAGGTAAACACACACACACACACACACACACACATTTGGATAGGAAGTTGGTAGGGTCAGGGAGCTCTTTCTCTCTCTCCCGCCCCAAGCCCTCTTTTGTCAATTTGTTAAGAGCCCACTCACCTGCAAATACTGAGTAGCTCCCATGTATTGGCTTAAACACAAGATTGTGTCACATGACCAACCAAAACTAGATGAGTATGTGCCCAGCAAGTAGTTTTAGCTGGTATAATTGGAATTCTCCTCAAAAGGACAGAGGAAACAGATATTAGGTAGGCAGCTATCAGCTTGGCATTCTTGCTATTTTATCTATATAAGAAATCCCCTCTGTTCGCTTAACTGCTCAGGCCTTTGGAAATCAAACCCAGAAGGATACACACACACACACACACACACACACACACATATCACAGAGATGTAGAGTTGAACACATGACTGTGTAGCTAGTCCCTATGTCTCCGAGCTTCTCCCAGCTTGGTATGACTATTTGATCATCTCTCACCAACAGATTGGGGCCTAAGGGATGTGTGCCCCTTTGGTCCAGGTTTTAAGACACTGGACATATGCTTCTGACAACTTCTTCCCCTTTTTACAATTTAAAAGCTATCTATGATCAGCTTCTGCTATGCCCTATGGAATAATAAATTAACAGGTAACATATCACTAAATGTCTTCATAGATGAAAGACATGCCCAAATCTGGATTGTTAAACCCAGCACTGTTATGAGAAAGGCATAAGAACTTCTTTGTTCTATAAGCAACTGCCATTTAGGGTCTCTTTGTTATATTGTTTGTCCTATCTAATACAGCTTCTGTCCCAAATATACTTTTTCAGGATGGTAACTGCCTTATGCAAAGCTGTGCTTGAGTTTATTTGTAATATTTTCCCCAAGCTCCACAAAGTCAGTGGTTGTGAATTCTTGCCTCTCATGTCCACTTGACATTTTCTATTTTCTGAGAATTTTCTTCCTTCTTCAAGCACTGGTTCCAGCCCTCTCGCCCCCATCCATAAAGTTCAGATGGGCATAGAGGGATTGTTCTTGTGAATTAGCACTATTGTTTGGGAAATCTAGATTTTATCAACAATGAAGATGAACAATTAGGAGTTAGGTCATGTGCAAGAGGGCTATGGGTGAACAGCCAAAGGGGACCACGACATACAAAGGCCACAGTGGAAAATTTTCACCACCTTTTCCATAGGTCAGTGGGGAGCTTGATTTGTCATTTAACCAAATCTTGATTTGTTCTCAAGACTATAGCACTCACTCAAGACTTTAACACTCAAGCGTATAGTCTCAGGTTCGTTGGTGATGACAGCTATCAGGGCTTTTTCAAAATAATTACACCTCTCTCTCCTGTCTTTCTGATGAAATTTTGCCATGTAATTGAATTTTAATGATTTTTCAAGTGAGGGTACAGAAAAAATTAAAATGTTACAGAGAATACAGTGAATGACTGTCAAGGTAAGTACTGACAGGTGATAGGGTTTGGCTGTGTGTCCCCACTCAAATCTCATCTTGAATTGTACTTCCATAATTCCCACATGTTGTGGGAGGAACCCGGTGGGTGGTAGTTGAACCATGAAGTCAGGTCTTTTCCGTGCTGTTCTCACTATAGTGAATAAGTCTCACAAGATCCGATGATTTTATAAGGCGGAGTTTCCCTGAACAAGCTCTCTCTTTGCCTGCCACCAACCACGTAAGACATGACTTGCTCCTCCTTGCCTTCTGCCATGATTGTAGGACCTCTCCAGCCACGTGGAACTGTAAGTCCATTAAGCCTCATCTTCTTCCCAGTCTCAGGCATGTCTTTATCAGCAACATGAACACAGACTAATACAACAGGAGAATAATCAGAATGCCCTGGACAATGCCTCTTGGATAAGACTCTGCCTGATCTGGGATTATGCTGGGAAACAAATCCCATTTTCTCCCTGATTCTATAAGGAATGGAGGCTTGACATCAATGGGTTTGTATAATACTTGTCCGTGTTCCTGATTTTCCCAGAGAAACAAAACTATGGAAAAAAAAACTTAAAGAATAAAAATTAGGGCTAAAAAAATAGGATAAAAGACAAAGATATGGTGGTCTGTGACTCTTAAGGTTAAAGTGTCTTGAGCTAAAAGTCTTGTATAGAGGTTATCCACATCTAGTAGCCTGCTGATTAGTCCAAAGATTTTGAGGAAGTTAACGCCTTCATGATGTTATCTTCTGGAGGATTCCAAAGGAGTCTCAGTTTTAGATGTCTTGTGACATATAAGTCCAGGAAATTGATATGTCTTTTTAACTGGGAGACAGAGATTCAAGAGTTGATTCCCTGGAGTTTTACTGCAATGTTTGTGGGTTAACAATAGTAGACATCATTCTTTCCAATGAAGTTTGAGGACAGTCTTATGTTGGGGTTATTTCCTGTAAACCAAGACTTAAAGCTGAAGGTCATATAGGTATTCCTGTGGTTTACCATTGGGAAAAGCTGCTTGAACCTATTAATTATAAATTTCTGCATACTGAAATAGTTTGCCATGTTGGACTGTAAAAGTGCAGTCAAGAACAAGAGATGAGATCATTAGATGCATTGGGCATTCAGTGACCAGTTCATACGGTGATACGTCTATGAGCTCCTGTTAGAGTGACCCTAATGGCCAAGAGAGCTAAAGGCAAAGCCTTCAGCTATGGCAGCTAAAATTCCTCAGGTAGTTTTACACGTTTCAGCTGGAACCTGTATCACTAAGCAAATTGGTGAGTATTGCCAAGTGGAAAACACAAAGTCTAAAACTATATTTGCTACTATAAAAGCAGCTTCTTTATGACCATGAGAGGCTTCTAGCCAAACAGAAAACAGAGACATAGTAGTAAGGACACATTCATAACCACATAAGGTGAGTAAGTAAATGAAATCCACTTTCAGATTCAAGTTCAAAAGGGGGTCTGAAGTTTTGGCTTGTGTCCATGTCCCAGCTTTATAATTTCCCCAAAATGGTAGGCTTGACAGATAGGAAATGCACCAAAGATGTGCTCTATAATCCTATTGAAGTACCTCCTACCAACACTTATTTATTATAGTTTTTAAATTTTCCTTTCCATGATGGGTGCATATAACATTTTTTGGGGAGGCCCATGTCAGCATCCTGAGCAATCCAAGAGACCATCTTGGTGCCACCACAGTTATCTGAGATGGGAATACAATTTTATCTTTTCCAATACACTTCTTCAGAACCAATTTTATCTTTTCCAATACACTACTTCAGAGTGTTTGATACTGGAGTCAATTCAAGACCAGACGCCAATAGTCAGGAGTTACTTTTGGCTTTGAATCTTGGACAGCCTGGAAGTGTTAAAGCAGCTCATTTAGTACTACATAGTAATCTGCTCAAGCATTAGCCTTTGTTTCTTGAGTCTGCTTTTTACTATGGACTCAACCTTAATATAGCCAATTCCTTTGGAAGAAACAAGGCATCTAATAGGATTTTTATGTGACTGCCATGTTTAATTGGAATACCGGATGCAGTTAAGAAACCTCATTGTTCCCAAAGCATACTAATATTCATGAATCACCCCAAAAGCATATTTGCTATCTGTATAGATGTTTGCTCTCTTATATCTACCTAACAGGCAGGCTGTAGTAAGTGCTACGAATGTAGCAACTTACAGAGATTTGGCCTCTTTGGAAGGATAATATCGAAGTAAGTCTGAATGGGTTTTGATTACGTGTGCTTGATAGCCTCCTTGTTCAGTTCTTGAATAGGCTCCGTCCACAAACAGTTCTAAATCTGGGTTGTCTGAAAGAATTTTAAAGAGATCAGAGTGAGGCAAGAAAAATTGTTGCCTAAGTATATGACAGTAATGAGATTCTCTCTCCTATGGGAGAGAGAGAAAGCTTGGGGGTTTTAGGGGATACCAAGATGAATAGAAATACGTATGGACGAACAGAGAAAAATTTCGCAGGTTAATCTAGAAGCAAAGAAGCATTGGGTGCTTTCAGTTATGAGTAAGGTCTGAATGATATATGAGGGGCCATAAGGTTAAGGTGGAGATCTTAGGACTAGGTCAGCAGAAGCCCCATTTAACTCTGCTGTTGTTGCCACTACACACACACAGAGCTAGGCTTCTGCCATCAGCAAAGTCAGAGGTTATTATAAATGTCAGATGTCTGATACTTATTGTACTGTTAGGTTAGACCTGCAGAAGCTTCTTCATATCTTTCATGTGCAAAGAGAAAGAAAGGTCTATGGTAACTGGGTATCCTAAGTGTAGGCATTTTTGAAGGACATTTTTTAAGTTACAGAAGGCTCTAGTGAGTCTGGCCCAGATAAAAGCTCAGATACCAGGAAATCAATCTATGCCAAGATCAAATAATTCTCTTCCATGAAGTTTCAGAAAAAGGCTCTCTATCCCACATTTAAGAGTGGCACCCATTTGCAAAGTAGGTCTTTCTACAACAGATCCTACAGAGTGAAATCACTACACAGAAAAATATGTTGACTAGTAGGAGGAATATTTGAGATTCCCACCACTGAAAAGTTTGGTTACTCCGAGGAAAGAATGATGGAAAGTTGGCAGGGTTTATGGTAGACTGCACAGTCCTGGCAGCAACTGAAAAAGGAACTTGCTAGGTTTTTTGCAATTGCTTGAAAATTTCTCCCTTTTGTTTTAAGGGCAATTGTGGACAAACCAGAGAACCCACTTACTCAAAAAGGGTCAACCTATCACACAAAATTTACTCATCTTTTAAGATTCTGCCTTTCAAGTTAAAGTGAATCAAGTGTTTTCCCAACATCCTTTTCCTTATGTGTCTTTTTCATACTGTCTTTGTCTAGACTAGCTGTAGAGATGTTCCTTTTATTGGGTTTATCTAACAGATTAATCTGAAGAGCTATTAATTTGGTCTGTACATTTTTTTCTGAGTCAAAGTGTTTTCACAGTACTCACCGAGCTCTTGTAATTCAGAGATGTGCAGCCTGCATTCTATCTTCTGTTTTCTAACTAAATCTGTTACCTCAGTTAGTTTAAGACCATCAGTAAAGAAGGTAGTTAGGGCAGTTGTCATGTCTTCACTCCTATTGAGGACATAGTATTCTGAGAGGTGGTAATTAAGCTGTCTCTCAAATCAGGAATGAATCTATTTTTGCCCTTCTTACATAACTGGATTTTTTCAGGGAATCTTACGCTATAAATTCCTAAGACAATATTTAAATTCTGTCTTTCCTTGGGAGGTATTGGAAAGTGCTTAGCTACATTATAAAAATCTTGACCATTTCCATTTCTATTGAAATATATTACAAAGGATATTCTCCCATAAGAGGGCTATATTTAGCAAGAGGTAGTAGAGGATAAGAAAGGAGGTTGAGAGAAGGTACAGGGGAGGGAAAAAGTTGAAATACAGGAGACCAGGAGGAAAGCCAATGCAAAGATGGGTTAGAAGAGGAAAAATAAGAGTTTAAGTTTAGATTTTAGATTATCCCTGTTTATATTAGCTTTTTCTAAGGAGCTCTTAGGAGAAGTAATTTTAGAATTTTGCTGTCCTTTAGAGTTGTTTTTTCTTTTTTTTACTTTAAGAGACCTCTTCATACCACTTAAAAAACACTGACCATTGAATATTTGAAATCTCTAAATCTTTTAATTCTAAGGTTCCATACAAATGGATTATTTTATTCATATCTCAAGTTCCTCAAAGTGGCCACTAAAGTTCTAAGCTATTCATCAGAAAATCTTGCCAGAGGTTCCAGTGGCTGGTGCTATTGGCTCTATAAAACATTAAACCTATATTTAAATGATCTGAAAAACAAACTCTCCTTAATGCTATAGCTCCAACTTTACCATGCAAACTTCTATGAGTAGAATAAATCAAATCCAAAGGTGTATAGCAAGAACAATAAAGAAAAAAATAATAAAGGCTCAGGAGTACTTCAAGGCCAAGAGAGCCAGGCACCGGTCTGGTCCACAGAAGACTCAGACCTCTTTTAAGTGACCCAAGCTAAACAATAGAGTCTAAACACCAGAACTATGGAAGAAAATCAACCAAAGGGTCAACAAGTCTTCAAAGGAGCATTCTAACTTGGAGAAGGACGATAGAAAGTTTTGCATGGCTTTAGCAGGATGAAGCTGGCTGAAGTTCAGCTAGACTTAGCAGAAGAGGGATTGGCTGAGGTCCAGGTAGTTTCAGAAATAGAAATAGAGGGATTGTTCTTGTGGAGTAAAAGTCATTGTTTTAGCAATCTGAATTTTATTGAAAGGGGTAAATAGCAAGAATCAGGGGTTACAGTCATGCGCAAGAGGGAATAAAGAAAGACAGTTGTGGAGTAAGGGTAAGGCTACAAGAACTTGTAAAAGCCACAGTGGAAAACTCTCAGGTCACAAGTCATTAGGGGTCTCTCACATTACAATAGCAGTAAAACTTGTGTTTTCCCTGGGGACTTCAATGCCTTCATTCAAAGTAATTTCCAACAAAGTGACAATGTCAGTGTGGGAAATGTCTTGTAGCAGAACTTCCTTGACTAAGCCTTGTTAAGCTTCTGAATGAGGCTGTACATTAAGGGATTCTGGGAGAATAGAAGGAAAATTTCTTGTGATTGCCCCCTCCTCTTTTCACATGTGAAAATTCAGATTTGCACAGAATTAAGCAGAGCGAAATTGAAATGGAAGGAGGTAAACCCAATGGATCCCTTTCTCCATACTACTGTATATCGAGATAAATATAAAAACTTTTTAGAATTTAGCAGTTTTCTCTTATTCTATCAAGAGATCCCAGGATAAGAAATAATTTTGAGGAAGAGAATTCAGAGTACTTAGATGTTTGCTTTTTTTGGTTTAGAGGAATGCTGGCACCCTTGAAAGATCAGCCATTAACTATGCGACATTGGAATGGATGTCAAGTAGGAAAAAGCACTGGTTCTTGTGACATAAACTTCAGCAGCATATAACTTTCTTACGACACTTCAGCCTTTTTTTCCTTTCCCATCTTGGATAGAAATAAGTAAAAAGATATGACCAAAAGAAGAAATAACATTAAAAAGATTTTTCAGATGCTTTAAAATCCTGAGAAGTATTCAATTCTTGTTAGATCTAAGGTTGGAATTAGTCCACTTATTTTTTTTTCTGAAAATACAGCTGGTTCCTGAACTGAATGTTCATCCATGCCGTGTGAACAAGTTCCACCACAGTTAGGTGAAATTACTGGAGAAGTTTCTATAAATCTGAGTCACTGAAGGGAAATAATGTTACTTTGGTCCCTTGCTCCTCTTTATGATGAAAAAAAAATTGTAAGAAAAGCCATGTTTTTGCCCTAAATTCAAAGCATGTTATAACAGTTATGTATCTTGGCAAAACTGCCTCATTTAAGTAACTACTTGTTCCAACTTTGAAACAAATGTAGAGTAACATGCTGTAGGTGTTACTTGCCTGTACTTAAAAGTCTCATGAAATATAAAACCCATTCACTATTAAATTTAAGTTTTATTTGAGGTTTATTTGAACTTGTTTTCAATGTGCTTGGAGTTTATAAAAAGGAACTTTGTACAAACCATTCATTTAATTGCTTTTGATTGCCTTGTTGGTTCACCATGTACCAGACATGACAGTGTTTTCTGTTAAGAAAGTACAGTATTGAAACAGCAGAGAAACTATTGTCATAGTTTAATACAGAACTTGTCAGGGCTAGTACACTGATGTTCATTATTTCATGCAGGTACCCCTGAAAATGCTTTTGATTAATCATGTACTTTTTTGCACAATTTGGTTCTTTCACAATGTACGTATTTTTTCTCTTCATTTGCCAGTTAATTACTACAATTCTATTGAGGGAAGTAGCTAGAACAACATTTTTTAGTTTACAGCAACTTTTTTCAGAAACATAAACTATAGAAATTCTTTAATTTTCAGCACTATACTTTTAAAATTATAAAGAGACAGTTAACATTTTCTGTACCTGAGTTAGCTTAAGAGAACTCAATTTAACAACACTATGTCAAGTAAGCAACTAGCACTGTAATGAATTCTATAGATATATTTTTTCAAAGATTAGATTAGCTTATCAGTTTATGACAAAGATACTCAGAAAAAATAAAAGAGAAATTTAAAAAAGAAGATTTTAAGAACGTGTTAAACTGGGGATTTGGGTAAGCCTTAGCTAAAGTTGTTACATAGATAAATTTTATCTTCCATTGCTCTCCTTATCTTTCTTAATATCACTTTCTGTCAATTATGGATACACTTGTATAAAATTCTATAAAGCAATTCACATTGAGATACTCTTGATTGAAATCACTAAATATTCGTTGAACATCTCCCCACTGACCTAACACTGTGCTTGGGACTATAAGATTGCCTTCTTAAATCTTCAGACTATCCCCCAAAGTATTGGCATTATCAGCACACTCGTCAAGAACAGAAGATCCGAAACCAACTCAATTGTAATCTTCATTTTAACATAATTCTTGAGCGACTTGTAAGCTCACAATGGTCTAGAGCAGTGATTCTTAAACTTTAATCAGATTCACCTGAGGGGTTTTTTATGGGTCTGTACTTGAAGAATCTCTGGTCTAGAAGCAATAAAAGAGGCCAAAAGTTATCTTTGTCTTTAATAATTGTATTATATAGCTGAGAAGAAAATTTATCACACATCGAATAATTAGGGAGCAATTGAATGCTTATCTGTGTGGCTTTGACTTTCTCTTTTGAGAAGGGGAAGATTAATGTGGTGTTAGATTGTCAGGAAAAATTCCATTACCTGGGAAAGTTATGGTACCACAGATGGAACTGAGAAAGGTGGAAAGTATGGCAAAGTTTTAAGAGAAAAAGATATGTTTAAAGAGGCTGATAGGCCATCGAAGAAAGTGCATACCACTGGCAGGTGGAACTACATGACCCTGGCACAGTTAAAGCTAAGATTAAAAGTCTGTAAGCATCTTAAGGGCAGGAACCTTACCTTGTTCACTTTTCTATTTTCAGTACTAATGATGTACCTGACACATAGTAGGTGTTTAATTGCTTTCTGTGGACTTAATGAATAAATCAATTTAGATGTGATCCTTAAAGCCATACCCATTACAAATATTCTCACTCAGATGCATTTAGCCTTTGAAAGAAGACCACAGCCATAATCAAAAGGCTTAACCCCAAATCAGAACTCTTTACTGGTGGATTTTCAGGTCCCAAAGTAGCTGGAAGAAAAGCACTTTTGGTGGAAGATATTTAATTTATGACACAGACTGTAATGAAGCTAGTATATAGGAAACTCTCTCTCTATATATATATGCATTCTAGTTGGTTTTTGAAAATTGCTTGTTATTCGTTATCTTAGAAAAAACATTGTCAGCAATCTTAAACACCCCTAAACGCCTTTTAAGATGAAATTAAACTTATTATTTTCCCATTATCATTATCAAAGTGTACTAGGTACTACTGTATGCAAAGTCTCTTCTATGCAAAGAAAAACCTATTTACTGTAGGAAATTTTATAGAGAGAAACATGCTGTCTAGCCAGTACTTCTATAAGCAGCTATCATATCTCTCGATTTCCAGTCTTTATTTCTGGAGCCCAGTTTATATATACAATGTTGAGTTTGTTTTACTGCTACCATTCACAAAGAGAATTTATCTACAATAAACTGAAGTCAGTGTCAGGTATTCTATTTCTGTTAGCTCATCCTTTGATCTTAAGGTAATATTTTACTGACTTTGTGATCTTATGATATGATGTGACATTATATCTGGGTCATTCAAAGTATCTAAATGATGAGACAATATGTGATTCAGCTTATGAAAGAGTAGAAAAAGAAGTAAAATGAAGAGAGAATCACAGCATCTTCTCTCACGGACACATGACAGATGAATCACAAACAATTTCAAAAAGCCAGCTTTTATTTATGTGCTTCTTCCATACGTATCATACTTTACTGCTTTATGAGCCTGCTGTAATATATAAACAACCTATGTAAAAGTTCAATTAAACTTAAATCTCTTTCTAGGGGTTTCTGAATGGGTAAACAGCTTTTTTCTCTACCCTGTTACAAGGAGGCAATTTTAACACTTACAAATACCTACCATATAATCCCCACATAAATATGAATGAATATCCCCTGCTACCTTCCGAATCCGACTCCCCCATTCCTATTGCTTGGTGGGGATTACCAGAAAAAGCTGGGGCTCTTAACTATTTTATAGGGTAAAGATGAAAAAAAATTTAAAACTTTGGAAATTAAAAGTAGCCTAGGGCAGCTAACCCTAACTGTTTTCTTCATAAGGATGACATTAATCATAGATTCACTTAGATTAGGAGAGCATCTTCTTTTTAAAACATAAACACTATTATGAAGGTTATGTGACTATTTGATAACTGCATATTAGTATAACTTGTCTAGCCCAATTGCTTTCCTTTTAATGAAAGTTAAGGTGAACTGCACTCAGCATGGGGAGTTTTGACTGGATTAAGGGAGGCAGGTAACCATGGTATATGGGGCCATCCAGGTCATGGGAATCAAATATTAATAGCACATTGCAGTGAAGCACTTATTAGGGTAACAGAATTACTAAGGATTGGAACTAGATGGCAGGAGAGAGGTTTACAAAGCAACGTGAGGCCAAAATTAAATTTCATGTGTTTCTAAATTTTGTTTGGTTAATACAAATATAGGAAAATAAATTTTTTTGTTTTCTCCTTCACATACTCCCAAAGACCCTCTCTCTTTGGATTCAGAAATGTGGCTAGTATTCATTTAAAAAATTGTCTTGTCTATCTTTGGTTGGTTGAGTTTTTAAATGTTCAATCAATCATTTTGAACTTGTATTTCTCAACAACATGCCCATTCTCTATCTTAACTACTTTATGTACGAAAAGCTCCCTTTCCGCAGTATTTTCAGTTCACAGTATAATGAAATGATATACATGGAGGCTGGGAAGATAGCTGTCTGGATGTACATACATTTAGAAACTTCAAACCCCCATGACGACGGTAAGGATTTTAATAATAAACATCTAATTACAAAATTGGTAAGACTGGGCTCTACCATGAGTTTTCCATCACTGCACAAAGGTCACCAGAATAGTATGATGTTTCCAGTCTAAGCCCTGAGGTCATAAAAAGTTTCAAACTTTTAAGAAATATTAAAATCAGTTGCATTGCTTTGAAAATTAATTTAACAGGAGCCAATTATACATGAGATAAGTTTCCTTCCCAGTACCTCACCCTACTCCCACCCCTGAAATATATGGAACCAATCATTTTACTCAAAGAGGTGTTGGTGTTATTGAAAACTGCCTTAACACCAGGGGAAAACTAGGTACAAACTTTGTTCCTCTAAAAATCAGAAGCTCATTCTGAAGCATGTTAGATGATCCCACTATACCATACAGAATATCTTGCCTATGGCTCATTGCCTATTGCCTACTGAGTTTAGCTGAATCGAAGAAACCGAGAAAACTCATTCTTGCTGTGTTTGACTTAAACATAAATAAAACCAGGAGCATTCATTCAAAGATCCCAGAGTTCAGAAAACAACTATCTGCTGTGTAGAGTGTATAGATATATTTAAAGTGTGAAATACAACGTATACAGTCATACATCACTTAATTATGGAAATACATCTGAAGAAATGCATTGTTAGGTTATTTCATCCTTGTGTAAATATTATAGAGTGTATTTGTACAAACCTAGATAGTATAGCCTACTACACACCTAGGCTATATAGTATAGCCTATGGCTCCTAGTATAAAAAGTTGTATAGCATGTTACTGTTCCGAAGGAATACTGTAGGCCATTGTAACACAATAGTAACTAAGTGTTTGTGTATCTAAGTATATCTAAACATAGAAAACGTACAATACAATACAGTATTATACTCTTACAGGACTACCATTGTATATGTGGTCCATCATTGATCATTGTTGTTGTTATATGGCCCATGACTGTAAGGTATGTTTTAAGTATAAAATCAGATTAGCAAATACAACTATGAATTCTCTATCTCAGAGACTATTTCTATTTCTGGTTTACCAAACTGGATGTACAAGTCACATAGTTAGTTTAGCCAGCTGGCCATTTGGGCTGTCTCTTCTAGTTTTGACAAGCTAGCCTTTTTTTTTTTGAGACAGAGTCTCACTCTGTTGCCCAGGCTGGAGTGCAGTGGCACGATCTCGGCTCACTACAAAGTCCGCCTCCTAGGTTCAAGTGATTCTCCTGTCCCTGCCTCACCCTCCCAAGTAGCTGGGATTTTCAGGTGCATGCCACCATGTTCAGTTAGTATTTTTGTATTTTTAGTAGAGATGGGGTTTTGTCATGTTGGCCAGGCTGGTCTCAAACTCCTGACCTCAGATGATCTACCCACCTCAGCCTCCCAAAGTGTTGGGATTACAGGCATGAGCCACCGCACCCGGCCACTCTATGCCTTTTTTTAAAAAAGCTATTTGCTTGTTTGTATGAAAACAAGCCAAATGTTATATTAGAATATCATTTGACATGGAAGTTTTCAGGATACATAATTAAATCATATCATCAGTATGCTACAGGAATACATGATTACATACCCCCCCACACACACACACACAGGGTATATTTTAATGTGGCTGAGGTTTAGAACTACCATAGCGAGTTTCAGAAGCACGCATTATGTTCAAGGGTCAAGTATACCTAGGAACATGATATTCTCAAAAGAAATGTATTTAGCTTCCAAATGATCCATTAACAAAGTTATAGTACAAGAAATGTTTCCAACTACTGTTTAGCGAAGATTTTAGTACTTGTAGGTGAGTTCAAAAAACACTAGTGTGTAATTATAATGAAAGTGTTATGTTCCAGGACCTTTTGCCAAGGTCACTTATATTTCATTTTGTTAACCATACTTTTAAGGATTACCCAGGATTTTTGCTTTATGCACTTATTTCCCTCTCTTCAGGAAAGAGGCTAATATGTCATGTATCCATATATTCCCTTTCACCTAATCTTAAGAATATATCAGAGCTATCCGTAAACTCATCTACTATTATCGGGAATCACTAATTGTAAAAGATAGTAAGGTTGATCCAAACTGCCAACATTTAAAATCATCTCCAGGTCATTTATTTATGTGAGTTCTTTGGAGGTAATTAGTAATAGCTTTTTATTTTAAAAATCTTTGTCTTTATTATCAACTAAATCTTAAACATCACTTCAGGGTTGTTAGAATTTTGTAATTTGACCCAACATTTGCTTGTCTGTCTGGGGAATCCCAATGAACAAGCTACTTTTTGTTATTAAAAATGACTGGAAATTCCCTCCTAGAGAAAATCACAAATCGCTATTTAGCTAAGGCCAAAAGAATTTCAGTATTATTTACTTAAAATAAAAATGACAAAAGAATAGCGAGTGTTACACAATAACAAATTGCCAACAATGTTATTACATGCAAACTGGCTTTTAAATATAGGAAGATGGCTTTTAGGCATCTTCCTGTCTAGTTGCTCTTTCTTCTCTTTTTCCTGTTTCAGAAAACAGTACTTCTACTTCAGTTTTCCAAGTGAAAAACTTGGGAATCTGCCATCTCCCTTTATGCTGCCCACATTTCATCTTCAGGTACCATAGTTTCTATCTGCTAAATATTTCTAGAATGTATTCACTAACACAATGTCTATTCAGGTCATCATTGACTCTTACCTGGGTTACTCCTCCAGTTTGCTCTGTCTCCAGGCTTTCTACCTTTCGGACATTCTCCATATATTAACCAGATAGTCTTTCTAAAATAAGTCCCATCACTTTTCTTTTCTGCTAAACAACTATTAAAAGATTGTCATATAATCCTTATAAAAGCCGAATTTCTTAACATGGCATAAGACTCTGTAACTCTGCCTCCTTCCATGCACTCCAGCCTCATCTCTTGGCCCAATTCTCTCATTTCCACCTCTTCTTCCAACTGTATTTCCTTGACTGCTATAATTAGTTTAGATGGCCGGTAAAACAAAACAAAACAAAACAAAAATACTAATAGTGGGGTGACACCAACCAGATGGCACAATAGAAAGCCCTGACTCACTTTCTCCACAAACACATTGATTCAGTAACAATTCAAGTACAAATTATCTTTATGAGAAATCCAGAACCAATTGAAAGCTTCCTGAACCCTGGGAAAATGTGAAACCAGACTCCTTAAAGCCAGTAGAGAGAGTGGGGACATCTTCTTATCAGAGTTCCGGCCTTGCCCTGGTACAAAGCTCTGTGATCAGAAACAGACTCCTAGATCTTAGTTTCATCCAAGGGAGGGAGTAACTAGTTTACATATCCAGCATTCCAACTTTTCTGGGGGGTTTCTGCAGATGACTAGCTTCTGTCTTGCCAGCCTTGAAGCTCTGACTGGTCTAGCACTGTCTAGTCACCCAGGGGAAAAAGAAATGACAGCTTGGGCTGGTAAACACTATAGACCCTCCTCCCTGCTCAGTACAGGGCAACGAGACAAAAATACCCCACCTCTCAGCTTCCCTCTGGGGAGAGTTCACCTATGGTTCTAACTTTCCAACTTATCCAAGACTACTGAAAGAACTGTCATCTAATTTGCAAGTCTTGGAGCACTGATGAGTCTGGTCAGTTTAGCTACCCAGGGGAGAAAGAGATGGTGGTTTAGACTGTAAATGCCATAGTCCTTTTCCCCTAGCTCAGGAGTACAATAGTGGACAAAATCTTCACCTCTCTACTTCCTTCTGGGGAGGTAGAAGGTTTGCATAATCCCCCAGAATCTCTGGCCAAGATGACTGGTGGCCACCTTCTCCTGTATGAGGCCAGATCATGAAGATTCAGAGAGGTGCTTGTTTTGCCTAATGCACAGACAACACAGAGGAAGAAGAGGAAGGAAGAAGAGGAAGAAGAAGAACAACAACAACAACAACCAGGCGAAGATGTTCCAAACAAAGCAACAAGATAAATTTCCAGAAACCAGCTTTAATGAATTGGAGTTATTAGCTCACAGAGAATTCAACATATCTGTCATAAAAAATGTTCACTGAAGTCAAGAAAACAATGCACGAAAAAAGTACGAATTTTAACAAAGGGATGGAAAATACAAAAAATACCAAACAGAAGTTATTGAGCTAAAAAGGACAATAATTAAAGAGAAAAAATGCACTGGAGGGATTCAACAGCAGACTACATCAAACAGATGAAAGGATCAGTAAATCTGAAGACAAATTATTAAAAATAATTTCGTCAAAGAAGCAAAAAGAAAAAGGAATAAAAAAGAGTGAATAAAATGTAAGAAACTTATGGGACACCATCAAGCAGTTTAATATAAACATTATGGAGTCCAAGAAGTAGAGAGAGAGCAAGAAAGAAACATAGAGCTCATTCAAAGAAATAATGACTGACAAATTCCAAAATCTGGGGAAGAAAGTGGACTCCCATATCCAAGAGGCCAAAGAGACACCAAATAAGACAAACATAAAGAAATCCATATTAAGACATGTTATCATCAAACTATCAAAAAACAAAGACAGAGAGAATTTTGAAAGTAGCACAAGAAAAGCAATTTGTCATGTACAAGGGAACCCCCATAAGAATATCAGATTTTCATCGGAAACCTTGAAAGTCATAAGAAAGTGAGATTATATATTCCAAATGCTGAAAGAAGAAAAAAGAAAAACACTACAACTATTAACCAAGAATACTATACCCAGCAAAACTGTTTTTCAGTAATAAAGGGGAGATAAACCCATTCCCAGACAACCAAAAGCTAAGGGAGGGTCATTATTGCTAAATCTGCCTTACAAGAAGTGCTCAAAGGAGTTCTTATATTTGTAACAAAAGGATGCTAAACAACAACACAAAAACATATGAAAGCATAAAATTCACTGGTAAAGGTAAATATACAGACAAATACAGAACACTATGTTACTCTAATGGTGGTAAGTCACTTTTAATTCTAGTATAGAGTTAAAAGACAAAAATAATAATAACAGAAGAAGAAAATTCCTATTTTCTCTCTATTCTACTTTACTATTCACACAGGACACTTTTGACACCAGATGTAGGTTTCCCACACCAAGTAATTCTGACACTAATTGCCTGGAGTTAGCACTAATTGCCTGGAGTTAGCACAGCCACCACAGCCTAAGGGCTCAGTCCCACAAGACTACCCATTCCCTTCCCACTTCAGATGCAAATCACAAGGGTGTTTCTCCAGGTAACTGAATACTTATATCTGACTTGACTACAAATCAGAGGTTCCCATGACTCCCCTCCTCAGGCTTGATCATTTGCTAAAACTCATAAAACTCAGGAAAACTGTGTCTTTACTAGATTAATGGTTTATTACAAAAGATATATTAAATAATACAAATGAACATCCAGATGAAGAAATACATAGGGTGAAGTCCAGAAGGATCTCAAGCACAGGAGTTTCTGTTCCCATGGAGTTTGGGGGTATGCCACCTTGCTGGCACATAACGTGCTCTTGTTCACCAACCTGGAAGCTCTCTGAATCCTATCCTTTTGGGTTATTATGGAGGCTTCAATTTGTAGTCATGACTGATTAAATCATTGGCCACTGGTGATTAAGTCAATCTCTAGTCCCTCTTCCATTTTCAGAGGTTGGAGTGGAGATGAAAGTTCCTAGTCTCTAATCACATTGGTTTATCTGATAACAAACACTCATCTGAGGGCTTGCTAAAACCTACCCAATTAACATAAACTCAGTTGTGGTTGAATGGGCTTGTTATGAATAACAAAAACACCTCTTTTATCACTGTGGAGCTATATCAGAAGCCAAGGAAAAAACCCAAATATTATAACAAAAGATGCTCAGGAAATTTCAAGAGTTTTAAAAGCCATGAGCCAAGAACTGTAGATAAAGATTAAAGCATGTGTCTAATACTGTATCATGATAACTACAAATAAAAAAATGTTAAAGATATCAATTTGAATAGAGGTAAATTGTGACAACAGTAACATAAATTGGAAAGGGAGAAGTTAAAGTATGGAGTTTTTGTATGTAATTGAACTTAAGTTGCTATCGGCTGAAAATAGACTGTTATAACTATGAAATAATTTATGTAAGCCTCACGGTAACCACAGAAAAAAATACCTACAAAAGTTTCTTTCAAAAAAGAACGGAATCAAAGCATATCACTACAAAAAAATCAACAAAAAGCAAATGAAAACGGCAAGAGGGAGAAAATAGACAAAAGAACTATAAAACTAACAAAAGACCTAGCAAATAGTTATAGTAAATTTTTTCGATCCATAGTTATTTTAAATATAAATGAATTAATTTCCTCAGTTCAATGTGGCTGAATAAAAAAGAAATCTTACTCTATGTAGTCCATAAGAAATTCACTTTAGCTTTAAGAACACAAATAGGCTGAAAATGAAGGAATGAAAAAAGATATTCCATAAAAATAGTAACCAAAGGACAGCAGAAATGACTATATTTATCAGACAAAATAGACTTTAATTCAAAAAGCTTCCAAGACAATGAAGACCATAATATAATAATAAAAGGATCAATTCACCAAGAAACTATAACAAATATATATGCACCGAATATCAGAGCACTTAAACATATAAAAGCAAACAACAAAACTGAAAAGAAAAATAGAAGCAACACAATCATAGTAGGAGACTTCAACAGTCTGGTTTTGTTAATAGTTAAATAATCCAGACAGAAGATCAAAAGACTTGATTAACACTATAAACCAAATGGAACAAATATACACAGAAAATTCCACCCAACAAGCATTATTTCTAAGCGCACATGGATCTTTCTCCAGGATAAATCACATGTTAAGTCCCAAAACAATTCTTAACAAATTTAAGAAGACTGAAATCATACCAAGCATCTTTTCTGACCACAATGGAATGACACGAGACATCAATAGCAAAAGGAACACTAGAAAAACTACAAATATTTGGAAATTAAATAACACACTCTTGAGCAATCATTTGGTCAAAGACAGAAAATAGAATATACCTCGAGAAAAACAAAAATTAAAACACAACATACCAAACCCTATATAGCAAAAAACTTCAATGAAAGGGAAGTTCATAAAAATAAATATATAAAATTTAAAAAAGAAAGATCTCAAATAAACAACTCAATTTTATACCTCAATGAACTAGAAAACAAAAGCACAAACTAAGCCCAAATTTAGCAGAAGAAAGGAAATAACTAAGATTCAACCAGAAATAAGGAAAACAGTGAATAAAAAGATGAAATTAAAAGTTGGGTTTTGAACAAATAAATAAAATTGACAAACACTTAGCTAGACTACGAAAAATAGAAAGAAGACTCAAATAAAATCAGATGAAAGAAGGTACGTTACAACGGATGCCACAGAATTAAAAAGGATCATAAGAGATTGCTACAAACAATTATACACCAACCAGCTGGAAAACCTCGAAGAAATGAATAAATTCTTAGAAACATAAATCCTGGCCAGGCACGGTGGCTCACGCCTGTAATCCCAGCACTTTGGGAGGCTGAGGCAAGCGGATCACGAGTTCAGGTGTTGGAGACCATCCCAGCCAACATGGTAAAACCCTGTCTCTACTAAAAATACAAAACTTAGCTGGGCGTGGTGGCGCACACCTGTAGTCCCAACTACTCAGGAGGCTGAGGCAGGAGAATTGCTTGAACCCAGGAGGCGGGGGTCGTGGTGAGCCATGATCGCACCACTGCACTCCAGACTGGGTGACAGAGCAAGACTCCATCTCAAAAAAAAAAAAAGAAGAAGAAAAGAAAAAAAGAAACATAAATCCTACAAACTTTAAAGAAAGTCTGAACAGATCTATAATTAGCACAAAGACTGAATCAGTAATCAAAAATCTCTCAACAAAGAGAGTCCATGACCAGACAGCTTCACTGCTGAATTCTACCAAACACTCAAAAAATTGAAAGAGAGGACTTCCAAACTTACTTATGAAGCCAGCGTTATCCTGATACCAAAGCCAGACAAAAATACCACAAGCACAAAAAAATTTAAAGCCAATATCCATAATTAATATTGATACAAAAATCCTCAACAAAATACTTGCAAAGTGAATCCAACAGCACATTAAGATGATCATACATCATAACTAAGTGGGGTTTATCCCTGGGGTTCAAGGTTGGGTCAAGATAGGAAAATCAATTAATGTGACACCCTATAGTAACAAAAAAGAGTTAAAATCACACAATTGTCAAAATAAATGCAGAAAAAGCATTTGACAAAATTATTCAAACTCCTTTCATAATAAAAATTCACAATCAGCTAGGAATAAAAGGAAATTACCTAAACACACAAAAGTCCATATATGAAAAGCCCACAACAAACATCTTACTTGATGTTAAAAAACAAATCTTCTTAATCCAAGACCAAGAACAAGGCAAGAATGTTCACTCTCATCAGTTCTATTCACCATAGTACTGAAAATTATAACTAGAGCTATTAGGCAAGAAAAAGAGAAGGCATCCAAACCAGAATGTGAGAAGTAAAATTTTTCCTGTTTGCAGATAACATAATTTTTGTCTTAGTCTCTTTGAGCTGCTATAACAAAACACCAGAAACTGAGTAGTTTATAGGGAGCAGAAATTTGTTTCTCACAGTCATGAAGACTGGAAAGTCTAAGATCAAGGTGCCAGCAAAGTCAGTGTCTAGTGAAGTCCTGCCTTTTCATGTATGGCAGCTTCTCTATCCTTACATGATGGAAGGGCAAACAAGCTTCCTCAGGCCTCTTTTATAACGGCACTAATCCCATTCTTAAAGGCTTCATCTTTATGACTTTGTCCCCTCACAAAGCCCCCACCTCTTAATACTATCACCTCGGAAGTTAAGATTTCAATATATGAATTTTGGGAGAACACATTCAGACCATAGCAATCTTATAAATAGAAAACCTTAAAGACTACATTTAAAAACTAATAAGTCATTTCCAGGAAGTTACAGGATACAAATTCAACATACAAAAATCAGTTGTGTAATTATACACCTACAACAAATGATCTGAAAAGAAAATTGGGAAAACAATTTCATTTACAGTGGCACCTAAAAGAATAAAATACTGGGAATAAACTTAAGGGGTGAAAGACTCACATACCAAAAACTTCAAAACTTTGATGAAAAAAAGGAACTTAACACAAATAGAAAGACATCTTGTGTTAATAGATTGAAAGATTTAATATTGCTGAAATGTCCATACTACCCATAATGATTTATAGATTCAAAAGAATCCTTATCAAAATTCCAGTGGCACTTTGTACAGAAATAGAAAATAAGACACTAAAATTCTTATGAAACCACCAAAGACCATAAATAACCAACTCTATCTTTAGAAAGAAGAACAAAACAAACCTAAAGGTATCACACTTCCTTATTTCAAAATGTACCACAAAGATACAGTAATTAAAACAGTATTTTTAAAAAGAGACTTATAAACTAATGAAATGAATGGAGAGCCCAGAAATTACTCCATGCATTGATGGTCAACTGATTTGCAATAGGGTGCAAGAAATACACAATGGGGGAAAGAATAATCTCTTTAATAAATGATGTTGGAAAAACTGGATATCCACATGCAAGAGAATGAAATTAGTTAGACCTTTATCTTACACCATACACAAAAATAAATTCAAAATTGACTAAAGACTTAAATGTAAGACCTGAAACTGTAAAATTCTTAGAGGAAAACATAGAGAAAAAGCTTCATGGCACTGACATTGGCAATCATTTTATAGATATAAAAGAACAGTCAAAAAATATAAATAAACAAGGAGAATTACATCAAACTAAAAAGCTTCTGTGCAGAAAAGGTAACAATCAACAGAGTGAAAAGGTAGTATTACATGGGATACATATTTGAAAACTTTATATATAATGGGGTTAATATCCAAAAATATAAGGAAATTTTACAACTCAAGAGTAAATAACCTAATAACCTGATTTTAAAAAATGAACAGGCTAAGCATAGTGGCTCACACCTGGAATCCCAGCACTTTGGGAGGCCGAGGTGGGCAGATCACCTGAGGTCAGGAGTTCAAGACCAACCTGGCCAACATGGGAAAACCCCATCTCTACTAAAAATACAAAAATTAGCCAGGCATGGTGGCCCGTGCCTGTAATCCCAGCTACTTGGGAGGCTGAGGCAGGAGAATAGCTTGAATCCAGGAGGCAGAGGCTACAGTGAGCCGAGTCATGCCACTGCACTCCACCCTGGGCAACAGAGAGAGACTCCGATTCAAAAAATATATATGTAAATAATAAATAAATAAATAGAATGAACAAAGAACTTAGATAGACATTTCTCCAAAGGAGACATACAAATGGCAAACAGGCATATGAAAAGATGCTCAATATCAGGGAAATGCAAATCAAAACCACAATGAGATATCAGCTCATACCTGTCCAGATGGCTATTACCAAAACAAAACAAAACAAAACAAAATAAGAGATATCAAGTGTTTGTAACAACGTGGAGAAATTGGAACCCTTGCATATTGTTGATGGGCATGCAAAATGGTACAGCCGCTATGGAAGACAGTATGAACATTCCTCAAAAAGTTAAAAATGGAACCACCATGTAGTCCAGCAATCTCATTTCTGGGCATTTATCCAAAAGAACTAAAATCAGGATCTTGAAGAGGTATGAGCACTCCTTTGTTCATTACTGTACTAATCATAATAACCAAAATGTGGAAACAACTTCATTGCCCATCCACAGATGAATGGACACAGAGACCGTGGTATATACACATGATGGAATACTGTTCAGCCTTAAAATAAAGAAAATTCTGCAATATGCAGCCACATGACTAAACCTTGAGGACATTATGCCAAGTAAAACAAGCCAGACACAGAAAGACAAATACTGCATGATTTCACTTATGTGTGGTATTTAAAACAGTCAAATTCATAAAAATCAAAAAGTACAATGGTGATTAGCAGGAGGTAGAAGAGGAAGTGGGGTCTTACTAATAAATGGGTATACAGTTTCAGTTAAGCAGGATGAATAATCTCTAGAGTTCTTCTGTGTAACACAGTACCTATAGTCAAAAATAGCATATTATACACTTAAAATTTATTAAAAGAGTAGATCTTATGTTAAATGTTCTTACCACAAAAAATTAAAAAAATTCTGAAAGAAAACTAACAGCTTGCTATACCTAGTTTCCTAACTTACCATGACTCATAATGTTTTTTGATAACTGTTTAATACTCTGATTCTGCTGACATACTGTAGAAGCTACACGAGAACAGGGATTGTGTCTGCCTTTGTTGAAAACTGTATCCTCAGCTACTAGCACTGAGCTTAACAAAACATAAGTGCTCTATAGACTCTAGCTGAATGAATGAGTAAGGCAAACAGACAAAAAAGAGGGCACAACCAGTTGCGGAGGAGGAGTATTTGATGTCAATACAATAGACCAAGAGTGATTTCTTTATCAGCTAAAAACTCAAGCAAATAAGGAAAACATCCAGTAAACAAATGTGCAAAGGACAAGAAAAGTATTTCATGAAAGTAGAAATAGGGCTCACTAAACAAATATATGAACAACTATTTAGCCCCACTTTGGTCAAATACCCTCTTCATGTAAAATGACTTTCAGATTTAATTTTGTTTTCTACTACAAGGCAATACTAGCAGCTTAACAAGGGTGTGGGGAAAGGATCAAAAAATGTCACAATCTGTGGAAAGTGCAAATTGGTCCAAATATTTTTAAACATATTAGTTAATATGTAATTTTAATAGTTTAACCAACATAATTGGTAAATTTCAATTTTTTTAAAAACTATTCAATAGAATATACTATGTAAAATATGATGTATCCTCTGGTTATATCATATAATTTTTATGAGGACGATTAAGAAGCAATAGAAAAATATGCTTATCATATGTGAAAAAATAAGAAATATAAAATTTTAAAGACTGTATCATTAAGTATATAAAAAGCTATAAATAGATAGTTTTGAAGTCTTTGGGGAAAAACATTTTTAAAAACTATGAAGAGGGAAAAGAGCCGAAAACATTTTTAACTAACAGTCAAAACTGCTTAGCTAATTCAATGAAAACAGAACTTGTGCCTGAATTATCTTTAAATTTCCACTTTACTTTTTACGTGAGCTGGTCTAATCATTATACCTCTCTTATAAAGAAATAAAAACACTTTCCATTGCCTTTACTTTTGCTATTTTGATAGGTGTTTTGGGAGGAATTAGAGAAAGGACTAGTCACAATGACTCAAAACCATGCCATGTATGTGTGTTTCCTTTGTTTGCATGTTATCCTTATTATTCTTAAGAGGATACTAACTCAAATTCTTTTGGAATAGCCAGTATCATAAAAACATCAAGTGTGTTTCTTACAAACCATTCCTATAATTCATAAAGAAAGAATTTAATAGTTGGAAATGTCTGTGTTGTTGTATAGTATAAAATAGGCTATTGCTTATCCCCAAGTAAATGGATACTACAGATTGATAGGAAACTTAGCTACCAAATTACAAAACCATAGAAAAATCTCAAAACGCAATTTCAAAGGAGCCAATTGTGTAAAAGCAGACATCAAGATGGAATTAATCATGTAAGGGATTTAATGGGGGAAACACCTGCAAGAGAAAATAAATGAAGAAGTAACCAGAAGAGGCTTGGAGAGCTGTTAGACCATGCAGGTCTAACTCCAGTGAAGGAAGGAGAGAAGGATGAAAGCTTAAGTAGGAAACCTCTAAGGAAGTTTAGCAAAGTTGCTGAGGAGTCCTTGAGCCAAAGTCTCCCACCGGAGGAATCCTTTGCCTCCCAAGAATGGCCTTGCCTCAGAACTTCCACCATGTTCAGTCACAGACTGGCAGTAGCCCATTGTAAGTGTGGCCTCTCTATGAATATAGTGTTGGATTCAGAGTGCAGCAGGTGGGACCATCAGTTAATTATGCTCTCTGGAACAGCTTGCCATAAGGGGCTCTTTTTCATGGCTGCCACAGGCATTAATATTTAACTACATTCAGAACTCAGCATCTTATTTTACAAGAGAGAAATTATTTCAATGCTTTCTCAAAGTAGTCACTATTTTTGGTGACATTTTGGAATTTTTTGTTTTCTTAAAACTTTAAGAGGCACCTGTCACTTCTCAGCAATGTAGAACACTATGCGAGATGAACATCTCAAGACAACATCCCAGGTGATAACTAGAAAAGTTGTATTTCCATTGTTTTGATGGTGAAACTGAGGCATAGATAAGCTAAAGGAATTACCAAAGTTAACAGTAAGTAAATGAGACCAGAACCCAAATCACTGCTGTTTCAGTATAAGAAAGCTCCTTCTCTTTTATATTCATAGAAATACAAATGTAAGAGAAATCTCAGATTGTTAGCACAGATAGCATGCAAACACCCAAAACTAAATGGTGATCTAGATCACTGTTATACATTACAAGAGAGGAGACTACAGAGTTAAATGCATTTATTTCAGAATGAGATTAAAAGACCCAGCTGTCTCGTCATAAACTTCCCTGTGAGACACTTAAATTTTCATTATTTCATTTTCTGCCCCAGAAAATTAGAGAAAAATATTAAGGTTTTCCTAAATAAGTCTTGAGAATATATGCTCAATTCTGGGCTTCAACCAAGGTATAGAAACCTAATGTTCTTCTGGCCAGTAGCTACAAAGAGGTTAACTGATGCCTTTAAAAGAACTCCTAGCTTCAAATATTCTGACTCACATGGAAAACAATTTCCTCTATTTAATTCTATACATGGAATGGCGTGTTTTTGCATAATTTACACCTTATAAGTGAAAGTTTTTCTCTGGTCAACTGTCATGAGAATGGTTCCGTGTACTTTATTAAGTCAAATGTTGAAGCAAGCAAATTGATGACATTTGAAAGCTGAATTAAGTTATTAATGCAAAATTATTACAACTTTCTTCATGATGATCTATTGGTCTAAAATAACTTGTTTCTGTTCAAGGAGTCGTTGGTAGTTGTACGATGCTTATACACTTTTAAATACATCCTGTATAAAACATGAAGAAAGAATTTTATTTTCCAAAGATTGAGCACATGTCTGTCCAACGTTAAGTCTCCTCAGAGCCAACTCTAACCTTACCATCTCGTCTAGTGGCTGCTGTTAGTTCCAGACTTCTGGATTTGAAAATTTTTCAGGATCCTGTGAATATTATATAGCAAAATTTGGGGGATGAAGGGAAGGGTGTGGATATTAAACTTACTAAAAACATTATCAAGGTACCTCTGGAATAATGTACTGGCTTAATTTGTCTTGGATTTTTTAAAATCACCTTGAACAATCCATGAATTTTGTTAGCCAGCTACATGTATTCAAAATGATGAGCTTCATTAGTCGTATTCACTCAGGTACATTATATTTCTAAAAACCAAAATAAAATTCATTGCCATAGAAAGTTGCTGTTTTCTCAGACTTAGAAAAGTGAAATCCCCTGTTTATTTATAACAACATTTATAGCAGTCCAAGTTTTAGAGACCATCATTGCCAGATTTTAAATTGAGCCTGAGACAGCCTACCTCAAAGACCTCTCTTGGGTGGCTTAGTAATTTTGTCTTTTTCTACTCAGGCCATCTATATAGTTAAGCAGAATAAACTCACATCATTTCTTTTGCACATTTGGCTTCACTCCTTTGGGGCAAATTTACTCCTTGAATAAAACAGAATTGTAAAGGGTGTCTGAGACACTTGATGATTTAAAAGGAAACAAAATATACACTCCATGTTCAGCATGCATTAGGTCATTGGCATTTTTGCATAATGATTTCATAAAAATATAGCCATGTGCAGGACTGAAAATAAATTTATTTAAGTTTCACTCAGTAAAAAAGCATTTGAGGAAGCAATTCAAAGAGTTTAAAACAATGGTTTTCATTTTCCAGTCAAAATTACTCAAATGTATTCAAATTCAAAATCAAATAAGGGTAAAACAATCAGAGAATCTTGATGTTTTAAAGAACCTAAGAGGCTCTCTTAATTCAGATACAGTTTTAGATGTGTGTAATAACGAACCAAATTAACATTGCTTTAAGTAAGACAGAAGGTAAGTTTTCTCCTGTGCAATACTGCAGAAGAAGGCAAACTTTGCTAACAAGGATGTTGTGCTCCATTCAGTCATCCAGGGACCCAGGATCCTATCACATCGCTCTGCATCACTAATCCACAAAATCCAAGATTGCTCATCACTTCTTTCCTGTATCAGGCACACTCTAAATATTGCACATATCACTTCAGCTCATATCCCACAGCTGAAGGGATATGATGCAGAGGAGTCTGGGAGTTGTATTGTTTATTCTAAACAGTTATGTGGCTATGAAAGAAAGGCATAAAATATTTTAGAGGGTAAGTAAAAGTCTGTGCTCTATCGGTCATTTTAGATCTTAATACATAAAACAAATTTAAAAAAAAAAAACCCATCCATGGTTTCTTCATTCCCCATGAGGTTTCTCTAATGACTAGCACTCTATAAAACACATTTAGAAACAATTACTCAAAACCAAGATAGGAAACTAAAATGTCTTAAAGGGTCGGGCAGGTAAAGTGAAAAAATGCAGCAAGTTGCGTGGGACCTGTGACTGGCAGCAGGACAATCTAAAAAAAACATTCCCAGGTAGGTCTAAAGGGGTCTGCTGCACTCTGTACTGTTAATTGCTGCTTTGCAGAATTCTGAGTTCTGAGTTACCAGATATTTCAACTTTTCAAGAGAAGCCAGAAATCTGTATTTTAGTGAAATCTCCTAGTAACCAATTTTCAAATTGGTTACCAGTTAAAACATTGTACAATATTGTAAAAGACAAAAACACATCTACAAGCCAGATTTACTCAAGGGTCACTCCATGCAATGTATAATCTTCTGGACCAATCATTTTATTTTCTAGACAAGGAAACAAGAGACCTGTGGTGGTCAAGTGACTAGCCCACAGTCACATAGCTAGCCACACCTGGTTAGATGTTTTGTCTTTCAGTTCAATATTTCTTACATTAGACAATCATAAAATGTCACTATGAAGTTCAGAATAAGCAAACAAAAAATTATTTAAAAGTAATCTAATTCTATGCTGTAATTTAGTGTTCAGCTTTGAAATGAAATATTTGACAACAGATCAAGTGTGTGTTGCATTTCCAGTTCCCTCCAAATCCCATAACTGAGAGTGAGATCTGTTCTATTTTCTACCCTCCTGACTTGTATTTGCCAGAGACCCAGCTGCCTGATCAGTAACACATGAGACCGGGAAGCGTCAAAGGATGTCACTGGCTACGACCCAGGAGTCAATCTTTCCTTTCTCCAGCATGGCCCATTTAATTGCATACTCACATCATGTCAGTGGCAGATTCATTGCAAAACACATTTTTCACTTTTATGTGTATTTTTTCTGTATGTTGTAAAGTTATATTGTTAAAATATTTTTGGCTGAAAATTTTAACTATATAAAAATGGGTAACATTTACTTTCTAAATGCCTGAGTTGAACTAAATTGTTCATGGATTAGTTATTAATATATGGTACTTGCATGTGCTGTTTTATCAACATTTCTATTCTTTAGAAGCTTCTTGCAGAATAATTTTATGCTAAAGTTTTTGAGCCCAGCATGGGAAAATACCTCATACCTTATTTCTACGTTATGGTGGAATATTTTGAGTCTAAACATTAAAGAGCTGGGCTTATTTTCTAATTTTTTAAAAAAAGTTTTTGCTTTGATCAATCTTTCCAACACTTAAGTAGATTTTGTTTTGGTCTAGTGACTGTTATCCTAAACATATAGCAAGAGGAAAGGCTGAAAATATTAGTGTATACTCATATAATAATTCAAAAAGATAGTTTTCAAATTTGAATTTGCTTTAATTTAAAATATTTAGATCTCTCTCTCTCTCTCTCTCTCTCTCTCTCTCTCTCTCTCCCTCCTCCCTCTCTGTCTCTGTCTCCCCCTCCTCTTTCTCTCTTTAAGCCAGAGGTTTTGGTGATTTCTGTGACAATAGCAGTGGGCAAAATTAATGCCTATAGGGGGCCAGCCTCAAAATGAGTTAAGAGGTGGGTTTGGTTTGGCTGAAAAAAATATAAAATGCTTCCACTCTCTATTTCTAATGTCTTAAATCATTATATTTTATTAATAGAATGAATTAGATCACATGGAACAATTCTAATTTCACCATTAGAAAAACACAGATACAAATGAACACGTAAAGCTGCTGTTTCCTGATCACTTTCTGAAGTCTTATCTTTTGTTCGCTTCTTTATTATTCATTCTCTTTCTCTCTTCTATTTGTTTCCATCACAGTTCTTTGTTTAATCTTTTAATTTTTCCCTTAACATTTTCTCTAGTCATCCTTCATTACTGTCAGTGCATTCCTAAACAGATTGGTGTAAATCATTTATAAATTCTATTTTATTACAAATTTACCAAATATGTATATAAATGTGCCCCTGTAGAAAAAAATGGACAAATCATTTAATAATTGCATTGAAGACAAACATAATCCTTTGTGAGTTTAACTGAAAGCTACTTTCTAATCATACTACTCCTAATACCCAATATATGAGATGTTGCATTGATAAAAAGTTTCACACTTATTAATACACCTGAGAGGATACTTGGTTTAGAACCACATTAATTCACTTACATTTTCTTTCCTCCAGTTGTTTGTCTGTAAAGTAAAAAGGTTAGAGAAGAAAATATTTTTCTAAAGTCCTCTAGCTCTAAAAATCCGATTCTGTTTGTCTTTCTGATGACACAGTTAAGTGTTGTTTTTGAGCACCACCCCCTCAACCAAAGGAACAAAAAAGATGCATTAAAATATACTAAACTTTTGCAAATGCTGATCTTTTTCCAGGCACCTTTTTTTTATTGATACATAATATTTGTACATATTTATGGGGCATATGTGATATTTTATTATATACATAGAATGTGTAATGACCAAATAAATCAGGGTATTTGGGGTATCCATTACCTTGAGTAGTTACCATTTCTATGTGTTGGGGATGCTTCAAATTCTCTTTTCTAGCCATTTTGAAATATACCATACATATTTGTTAGCTATAGTCATCCTACTCTGCTATCAAACATACCAGAGTAGTTTAACTTATTTCTTGTATTTAACTTATTTTAACTTATTTCTTTTATCTAACTGCATGTTTGTACCCATTAATCAAATTCTCTTCATCTCCAACCCCCACCTTCACCTCCTAGTCTCTGTTATCTATCATCTTCTACTCTATGCCTTTATGAGATCAACCTTTTTGAGCCTCCACATGTAAGTGAGAAAACTCAATATTTGTTTTTCTGCAGGCACCTTTACCTTTAACGTAGGTAAAAAGCATTCCATTTCCACTACATTTATGGTAAAGGCTTTTGTCTTCTTCAAAATTTGACCCTTTTCCTTCCTCTGCTAAAAAGAACAGCCTTGCTTGGCTAACGTACAGGTGTTAATTTTGCTTACATTAAACAGGAAGCAAAGACAGAAATACAATAGAAAGATAAAACCTTAAGCAACGAGAGTCCCAGAAGAAAGTTTACCTAGCATTATGGCAAGAAAAAGAAATTATTCACCAAACACAGCCAAGGGCAAATGTGGTTTCAACCTGATCCCTGTGGATCATTTCACACACACAATGTTGAATCACAGTCTTGATTTAAATGAATAATTAAACTAAATGAAATACAGACCCACCCAAATGAAGGGGATTTTTACTTTTCTTGCCTCATTTTCACCCACCACCTTCCTCAATGACAAGTTGGGTGCCAAAGCTCAAGAGTAAACGAGTACAAAAAGTAGTTATCAACTCAGTGAAAATAGATTTGATCTTCTAGGTTAATTTTCTGGTTGGATCTTAGTTTTCTTATTGCAGCATTCTTCTTTTTTTAAGAATGCAGTTAAACTGAGGTAGTTCAATTTACCAATTATGTGAGAACTTACTATGTGAAAGAAGCAATAGAAAAAAACATTGAGAGCACTGTCATGTGTCACTTAACAACAGGAATATATTCTGAGAAATGTATTGTTAGGTGAGCTCCTCATCATGTGAACATGGTAGAGTCACTTCCACAAACCTAGATAGCATAGCTTACCACACACCTAAGCTATATGGTATAGCCTATTGCTCCTAGGATACAAACCTGTACAGCACGTTATTGTAGTGAATATGATAGGCTACCATAACACATAAGTATTTGTGTGTCTAAACACATAAAAAAGTATAGTAAAAATACAGTATTAATGATTTTTTAAATGGCACACCTGTATAGGACACTTACCATGAATGGAGCCTGCAGGATTGAAAGCTGCTCTGGGTGAGTCAGTGAGTGAGTGGAGTGAATGCGAAGGCCTAGGACATTACTGCACACTACTATAGACTTCATAAACACTGTACACTGAGGCTATGCTAAATCTATTTTTTTAGTTGTATTTCTTCAATAATAACTTTAGCTTGCTATAACTTTTTTACTTTAAAAAGTTTTTAATTTTTAAAACCTTTTTAGCTCTTTAGTAATGACACTTAGCTTAAAACACACATATTGTATAGCTGTACAAAAATAGTTTCTTTACATCCATATTTTATAAGTTGTTTTCTATTTTTAATTTATTATTTTGCTTTTTAAACTCTCCTGTTAAAAACTAAGATGCAAATGCATACATTAGCCTAGGGCTGTACTGTCTTCCACCTCCACATCTTATCTCGCCGGAAGGTGCAGGGGCAATAACATACATGGAGCTGCTGTCTTCTATGATAAAAATGCCTTCTTCTGGAATATCTCCTGACATAACTGATGCTGTTTTACAGTTTTTTATTTTATTTATTTTTAATCCCCTGAGTTTATCAACTATCAATTTCAGTACATTTTCTTTTGAAGCATCCTCTCATATGTGTTACTCTTTATTTCCACCACTACCACCCTGGTCCATGTTTTTATCATTTAAGTTTATATAACCAGGTTATGGAGCCATCTTAATCCAATTAGATAACAAAAAGAAAAAAATATCCTTTACTTTTCATCTGCCTTAAACACACTCTTTTGACTTTCCTTCCCTCAATTCTTTTTTTTAAATTTTATTTTATTTTATTTTAAGTTACAGGATGCATGTGCAGGAGGTGCAGGTTTGTTACACAGGTAAATGTGTGCCATGGTGGTTTGCTGCACCTATCAACCCGTCACCTAGGTATTAAGCCCCACATGCATTAGCTATTTATCCTGATACTCTCCCTTCTCACCACCCCTCAACAGGCCATTTGACCTAGCAATCCCATTACTGGGTATATGCCCAAAGGAATATAAATCATACTGTTATAAAGCTACATGTATACGTATGTTCATTGCAGCACTATTCATAAGAGCAAAGACATGGAATCAACTCAAATGTCCACCAATGATAGACTGGATAAAGAAAGTGTGGTACATATACACCATGAAATACTATGCAGCCATAAAAAGGAATGAGATCATGTCCTTTGCAGGGACATGGATGGAGCTGGAAGCCATTATCCTCAGCAAACTAACACAGGAACAGAAAACCAAACACCATATACTCTCACTTATAAATGGGAGCTGAACAATGAGAATACAAGGCCACAGGGAGGGAAACGAACTTTTTATAAGTATAAGGAGTACCCTCTAAAATAATGATAAAGAGTATAGTATAGTAAATACATAAACCAATAACATAGTCATTTATTATCATTATGAAGTACTCTGAAGTGTACATAATTGCATCTGCTGTACTTTTATATGACTGGCAGTGCAGTAGATTTGTTTACACCAGCATCACTACAAACACATGGGTGATGTGTTGCACCATGATGTTGCAATGGCCACTATGTCTCTAGACAATAGGACTTTCTCAGCTGCATAATTTTATGGGACCATCACTGTATATGCAGTCCATCTTGGACCAAAACATTGTTATGTGGCACATAGCTGTACTTTCAGGGGCAGAGAGTTAACCAAGAGAAAGAAAGAAAAGAAAAAACAATGCAGTAATGGGCAGTAAGTGCCTTAGTTCATTTCATGCTGCTATAATGGAATACCAGAGATGGGTAATTTATAAAGAAGGGAAATTTATTTCATATACTTCTAGAAGCTGAGAAGTCCCAGATCATGGCACCAGCAGATCTGGTATCTCTAAGGGCCCAGTCTCTGTTTCTAAGTTGGTGCCTTGAACCCTATATCCTCTGGAGGGAAGGGACACTTTCTCACATGGCAGAAAAATGGAAGAGTAAAGAAAAAGAAGCCACTTCTGAAATTCTTTTTTTATTTAAGGCATTAAACCTGTCGATGGGGGCAGAGCCCTCATAGACTAACCACTTCTGAAAGGTCCCACCTCTTAATACTGTTTTAATAGTAAATAGATTTCATCATGATATTTTGAGGGGACAAACATTTAACTCAGCAATAAACAAGGAAAGGGATTCTCTCTCTCTCTCTCTCCCCTTATGTATCTCCTTATTTCTCCCTTTCTTTATCCCTCCCTCTCTCCTTCCCTCTCTTTCTATCTCCTTGACTTTGCAGCTTCTAACCTGTCTCCTCTACTTGGGAACTTATTCCTTGAAGAGCCATTCTTGTTCTTCCGCTCTTTACTTAGGACTCCTAATGTTGTGTAAGTTAGGAAGGGGAGTGGGGTATATTTACAAAGTAGTATATTCTCCACTAAATTGCTCCAATTCCTAACTGACTTCTCTACCACAAACTTGGTCCCTCACCAACCTGTCCTCCACATCACTGCCAGAAAAATCATTCTAAAATGCAAAAATAACCACCTCATGACCATGCTTGAAGTCTTTTGAAATGACTCCTTAAGGTGTATGGGTGCTGTTATCTAAATTAGCTGAGCTCAAAGATCATCACTCCATCTCCAACTACCCTAAAATACTTATAATTTCCCAAATATATCATACACCGTTCACACTAAGTGCCTTAGCACAGATTCCTCTGCATCTGGCTATTTTCTGAACATCCTTAAAGACTGGCTTTGAGCCATCCTTCTCCAGGAAGCTTTCTCCTACCCATATGATTGAGTCATCTCTGCTCAACATGTGTCACAGCAAATCTTACATGTAATTATCATTATTAGATGTGTTTATCTGTCTTCTACTTACATACAAGACTGTGAGCAGGGCAGCAAAGTGTTAGTAATAAGGTAGGCATTAGGTATGGGGAGATGCTAACACATAGCATTAAAATGTAGATGCTCTGCCTTCATCATATACCAGTTGTATACAGGATGTGCCTAACAGTCACATCACTTCACATGCTACACCTCAGTTTCCTCATCTGTAAAATTGAAAAAGCCTGGCATATAGAAAACACTTGAGGTATATTAACTAGTATAATCCACTCAATGATATCTTTTTAGTGTCTCTAACCAATCTATGTTTATATCTATAGCTATATCTACATCTACACCTTTGTATTTGTCTAAAGAATAATAGAACCTAGACCCTGTTGTCACTCTTAACATAGTCATATCTAAAGGCTACTCCCCCAGTAGGGCTTACTGTCTCAGAAATGTGCTCCAGAAGTCAGTTGTAGATAAATATGCCAAATACTCTTCAAATTAAATATGTTCACTAGACACGTTAGGATGTCACAGAATCTAAAAAAGACCTCAAGCCAAATTTTTATTTTATTCAACCAGTACACACTGTATACTCCTTCCTTGAGATGGTCTTAGTTTATGCCTTTACTTCCGGCATAATGATTAATAGTATCCCTTTCCACTTTCAAACATGTGCTGATATGGATAATCAATTATATAACCATTCTATTTATGGCTCATGCTAATTCTGATTGGTCATAGGTCATAGTGTTTTCTTCTGATTGGTCAGTTTCTGTGCAATACCAGTTGTTAAATATTTTTAAATAATTTATATGCCTATGAGATCATTGAGGCATGGAAAGGTGACATGATTTTTTTTGTAAAATAATTCATTCCTATAAAATGAATTGAATTCCAATTCATTAAATTCTTAGGATAAGAAAAGTGAGAAGGACAAGACAAAAGAGAATCTACTTCACCCTCTAAGGACTGACCTGAAAACAGAAAAAAGACGTGAGCAATTTTGATTCTCACTGGCAATACCTTTCTCATTCCCACCCTTTCCACCTGGACTCTCTCTCTCCTTTCTGGTTTCTCTTAGGTTCCATCACTGTTGAGTATATTTGTTCTTTAGTACCTGCCTAATCTCATAGGAACTTAAGGTGCTAACCTAGATACCCAGTTGTTCTGCCTGTTCAAAATGGAAACTCGAGCTATTGTCTCTTCTTTATATAAGCACTCTCCATTTATTTGCAGATGATTTAGATAGAAATGTCTTCTACTTGATCAGTCATTGAATTCCTTCAAAGAGTATATATCCTTGAAAGGCAGGGCAAGTATATTGAGTTCTCTCGTTAAGCATTATCCTTGCCATATCCATAAGGCTGTCCTTCTTAAACTAAAAGGATAATGAGAATTGTACCATACAATCATTTAGTGAAGAGAAAATGTTTCTGCCAAAGAGTCTTTAATGTGAATTACATTTTCATGGTAGGAAAAGCTATGCCATAATTACAGGATAAAGTGCTTCCCAAGAAGAATATAATCTTGAGAAAGCACCTTTTTCATTTCCCCAGGAGGCTTAAGGAGTTAAGATCTAAGATCTAAACAGTAAATCATGGTGTTTATTCCATGATTTCCTACAGATAGAGATAGAGTTGTAGTGGTTCAGGTTGGGGCTTAAGAAGTAATTTTAGTCCCAATAAAGACTCTCTTAAAGGTCTACTTATCTTCTATTTATTGCCACCCATATGAAACATCTTCCAAAAAACACAGTGAGATGTGTAGGAAGTTGAATAGTGATGAATAAACCCAATAAAAATCATAACAATTCTTTAGAAGCAACCACCGTTCTGGTTTCTTTTACCCCATCAGAGTTTTCTGTTCTAGACTTTGATATCAATATAATCATACAACATGTATTCTTTTAGGCCAATGAGTGCCACAGAGCTGCTTGAGTTTGGATTTTTTTTTGGGCGGGTCCCAATTAAGCTATCAAGTTGGACCTACCCAGAGTAGTTTTTGCTTGTCCTCTATTGACCTACTGCTATTTCAATATAAATAGACACAAAAGGGTCATGAGAAAAAGCAAATCTTTTGTTCATGTGTACCTAATACACCAACACATTTTTGTTATTGGAAAAGAATTTCTCAGGTCATTTGGTACATCAAAGATTAATATTTCAAAAAGCAAAAATGATATAGCTTCAACAGAAGCTCTAAATCATAAATAACCTCTAAATCTCTAAATGAAACTGCCTGGGCCTAAATCTTGGCTCCATCACGTACTCACTTACCTTATGGTAAGTTACTTCTTTCTCTGCCTGTTACTCATCTGTAAAGTGGTGAATGTTATAGAACCATCCTCATAGAGCTGCTATGAAGATTAGATCAGTTCATACACAGAAAGCAGTTACCATGGTGCCTGGCACACAGCAAGCACCCAGTAATGCTTTAGCTATTATTATAGATACAAGTGATATGTGAATTTGAACATATCAAACATATTTTACTTTTGTATTATATGAAAGTCAGTGTTCCCACGGAACATAAAAATATATTAAAAACTTAAGAGAAAAGAATACAAAATGTATCTATTATAATTCATTATCTTATGCTAAGTCACCCCTAGAAAGTGGTTTTCTATTGTTAAAAATAGAAAAAATCTAAATATAAAGATGCTGAAACTTTCTACTACCTGCTGCTGTCTACACATCAGGATAGCAGATAAGAATTGACCCATCATTCCGGCGCCACCTTCCAGGTTTTCTAAAGCCTTTGCTCCGGCAGTTGAGGCCCAGTTAGAGTGCTTTTCCCAGGGCTTCACTCTTGCTTTTATTGTGCTATTCTGAACACAGTTATGGTGTCCATTTTCCTTGTTATTTGTGC
>NW_012101987.1:922405-923677 GCF_000951045.1 Mandrillus leucophaeus | reverse complement strand
AAATCGTGAGAAGGCAACTATTACCAAATAAATACTTGAGGTATTCTACTGAATTGATCATTTATTCATTCATCCAACATTTATTGATCACCTATTCAGTGTCACTCACTGTGCTAGCTGCTGTATGTACAGGGATAAATCAAAAGTTCTTATCTCCCAGCAGTTAATAGTCTGGAGAGAGAAAAAAAAAGAAAAACAAGAAAATAGACACACAGAATACAAAATCTGCAAGAAGCATGTAATTAAAAAGAAGAATCCTCTAAGTAAGTGTAAAATGAGGGTGGAAGAAGGAAAGAGTGGAAACAGGAGGACCAGTAGAACTTAATGAGGCAAAAGACACGAGGGACAAAGTGCTCCAGGCAGAAGGCAAAGCAAAGAAGGAGGTACTGAGGTTGTGATGGAATGGTTAGGTAATGTGCATGTTTCCACAAAGCTACAGAGAAGCATCTTGAGAAATGGTGAGAGGTGAAACTAAGAAGATGGCCAGAGCCAGATTATAAGGGACCTTGTATGGTATGTTGATCTCACACTTAGATCTTAGAAAGTATGAGGATGGACCTGAAGGAAAACAAGCCCTCATGTCCCACTAACAGATTAACCTTAAATAGTTCTCTTTGACATTATTCTTTTCTTTGTTCTCTGTTTTAAGCATTAAATCCCCCTCTCCTGGATTGTTTCAGCTAATGTGAATGAAGCCTTTCCTGACTAAGGCCACCATGGGCCATCCCTCTGTTTTGAAGTGCTTTAGCACTTACATTTAAAATATGGAACATACTGCAGTATATCTACTGTAACAGTGTTGCTAGTATGTGTGTGCCTACAATTTGCCCTGCCCACTACTGGTCTGTGACTAGTCATTTGACTTCTGAAGAGCCCCAGGCAAGTGACTCCAGGTTCTGTCTGCTCCTCAGGTTTCTGCTTTCCAATACTTGAAATTTCTTTCATTCCAGGCTGTACCCCCAGTCTCACACTCCATGCCAAATACCACTGTCAGATTATCTATATTTGTGTATTTTCTCTCTCACATCTCTGTTTTTAAATCTCCAGTGTTTGATTACCTACCAAATACAGCAGAAATCCTGCACAATATGACCTCAAATCTATCTCCACTATCATTTACCATTTCCCATTTCCCCCTAAACACACTGTTTATGAATGGGAGCTATGGTTTCCCAATTCCATGTCCTGGTTCAAGCAGTTCTTTCCACAATGTCCTTCCCATTTTCTGTCTGCTCAAACCTTTTCAGTCTTCTAGTCATGTCTCCCACATTA
>NW_012101987.1:918163-919060 GCF_000951045.1 Mandrillus leucophaeus | reverse complement strand
TTCACAAATTCACTTATCAGGGCAGGTTCACAGTGATTTCATTTATCAGTATTAATTTCTAACTGCTCCCAGAAAAGAATTTTTTGCATATGGTTTTTCTAACTCTATTTTTGTATCCCTCTTATTCATATTTCCATTGCCATATTCGGTTTTATTAAGGCAGCTTAAAACATCACAGTGTCTCTCTATCCATGCAACATTGTCTTTTCAGTTCTATAATATATACTTTTTTCTTTTAATAAACTCTTGGACTGCTTAGTTGTATTCCTAGAACATCAAGCCAGAAGTTCTTGTTATTTTTTCCAGTTATTTCTCCAAAATATATCACATTACTTTACTCTTAAAGCTTACATCATTCTCTTTCATCCCTAGCAAAGAATGACTACAACTATGCCTCTTGGAGTAATACTTAGTTATTTGATAATCAAGATTCTCATAGCATATTCTCCAGGCATCCCATGCTGATTTATCTTTTGAATCTTTCTCTGGTAATAAAACATTGCTTAAAAAAATTCTGTGATGTCTGATTCATGGCTTCAAATAGGCTTTCCCTTTCCCATTTTGACCTTTCCTTTCTTGACTTAGATCTCAGAAAATATGAGGAGGCACCTAAAGGAAAATAAGCCTTCATGTCCCACTAACAGATAAATCTTAAATAGTTCTCCTCTTGACCTTATTCTTTGTTGTTTTTTAAGCATTAACTGCCCCTGCCCTGGATTGCTTTAGGTGAGGTGAAGTTTTTCCAGACTAAAGCCACCATGGGCCATGCCTGCTATGAAGTCCTTTAGCATTTACACTTAAACTATGAAACATATTACTGTACATCTGCTGAAATAATATTGCTAGATACGTGTATGTGCAGATAATTGTTTTGACTCATCAAGTAAAGGGTTGTTT
>NW_012101987.1:917194-918113 GCF_000951045.1 Mandrillus leucophaeus | reverse complement strand
CATCTGCTGAAATAATATTGCTAGATACGTGTATGTGCAGATAATTGTTTTGACTCATCAAGTAAAGGGTTGTTTCTTTCTTTTTTTTTTTTTTTTTTGAGACGGAGTCTTGCTCTGTCGCCCAGGCTGGAGTGCAGTGGCCGGATCTCAGCTCACTGCAATCTCCGCCTCCCAGGTTCAAGCGATTCTCCTGCCTCAGCCTCCTGAGTAGCTGGGACTATAGGTGCATGACACCATACCCAGCTATTTTGTGTGTTTTTAGTAGAGATGGGGTTTCACCATGTTGGCCAGGCTGGTCTCAAACTCCTGGCCTCCGGTCATCCACCCGCTCAGCCTCCCAAAGTGCTAGGATTACAGGCCAGAGCCACTGCTCCTGGCCTCTCTCTTCTTTTCATATTTTATCTTATTTTCATGGATTTTTGCCCTTGTTGTATATAATTTTTAAAATTCATGTCCTAAAATTATGTTGCCATCAGAATTGAGTCATAGAAATATCCTTTTAGTTCTCCTAGTAGCTAAAACTAAAATAAAAATTTAAAAGCATGTTAAAACAGATAGTAACTTCTAGAAGGTTTGTGGTTACCAAGTAAGAATCAGACTGATATCATATATATACTTGAAAATGTTTTTTCATATCGTATGTTTTCCAATCCTTCTGAATAACTGTTCTCTCTTTAATTAATAAAAATACTTCTTGTTTCCCTTTAAGAGACAGTTTATCTGCTTCTGCAAAATACAGGTAGGATAAAATTTGTTTACCTCTAATTTTTTTATCTTCTCTTTATTTAGTGTTTTCTATGTAAATATGTTAAAAGCCTAAATAAATATGTTCTCCTTAAGGTTAAGATTTTTGTACTTGCAGTAAAGCAATTTTCATAATATTTTGATCATGCAAGCACAGGTTAACAAATTCCTCAAT
>NW_012101987.1:908070-914969 GCF_000951045.1 Mandrillus leucophaeus | reverse complement strand
TCTTTCATTCCAGGCTGTACCCCCAGTCTCACACTCCATGCCAAATACCACTGTCAGATTATCTATATTTGTGTATTTTCTCTCTCACATCTCTGTTTTTAAATCTCCAGTGTTTGATTACCTACCAAATACAGCAGAAATTCTGCACAATATGACCTCAAATCTATCTCCACTATCATTTACCATTTCCCATTTCCCCCTAAACACACTGTTTATGAATGGGAGCTATGGTTTCCCAATTCCATGTCCTGGTTCAAGCAGTTCTTTCCACAATGTCCTTCCCATTTTCTGTCTGCTCAAACCTTTTCAGTCTTCTAGTCATGTCTCCCACATTACTTTGTCTTCTTAGAATCAACAATGTATTTCATTTCTATTCTTTCAGCATTTATTGTTCTCTGCTCTGTCTTTGCATTTATTTATTTTATTCATCTGACAAAAAATGACTGCTCCTTAATGGTCAGAACAAAGTCTTGGCCATGTTTTTTGGGTTTTTTTTGTTTTTTTAAAATTTTCCCTAGTACATTGCACCATTTCTTAAGCAGAGGTGCTAGGTTAACATCAAATTAGAACATACTAAATTTGTGACCATTATTAATGAAGCTTAGTTAATCTACTCTTTACTTCATAAATGATCACAGTAGTTACTTTATCACCTCAAATTACTTTGCTGTGTTATTTACGAGGAAGGTAGAGGCTGATGTCTTATTTGTATTTTATAGAAGTAAACATTTGAGTAATAAGGAGTTAAGAAATTTACTTAAGAGATTTGGGACTGGCATCTAAGTTCCTGATACCAATTCAGTATTTGTTTAGACTATGCTAGATCTAAGATACTTGCCCTTGAAGAGATTAAAAGGTAAGCTTTAAGAAAATATTAAGAATTGTTTTTACTACTATTTATCATCAATACTGGAGGAAAGATAATGAAAAAGTTGTTAAATGTCAGTAAAAAAAATAAGTTAGGCGGTTTCTAATTGCCTAACTCAGAGATATAAAGATTTCAATTAAAGGGATAGAAAGTGAAGACATAGTTTAGAGTGATCTAAGTTAATCTGAACTATTCTGGGTTTTAATGTACTGAAAATAAATTTATTCAAAGCCATTTCGCTATATGGCAAACCCACCCATAGATCATTTGGAGGAAAAATGTCAGATCAATATCCTAAAGCTGTAAGAACTTTTGTTGCAACCATTTGAGGGCAGATTCAGGCGTGAATACAACCCCACCAATATATAAAAGGCTATAAATTGCATTTAAGAAAATTGCTACTCATTCACAAATAAAGCATAAAGATTTGAGGAATACTAGTCATCCAAATTTTAAAACTTGCATAGAATTTGCATCCAGCTAAGTCAAACCAGTAACAGCTTAGGAAAATGACTGAGGCAAAAAGACTATAGTGAAATTAAAACATTTTGAAAAAAAATATTCTGTCTATAACTCATCAACTGTTGGCAAATTGACTTTTTGGAAACTAATTTTCAGTAAATTGTCCTGTTTCCAGTTTGGAAAAATGTCTGGCCTCAGTTACTTACACACACATCTTCTATTAAGGTTCTGGGTTTGTGTACAGACACTGCAGCTGATCTCCAATCCAAGGCCTTAGTGTGAACCTCGACCCTCTTACAACTAGTATTGCTTTTCTTACTTATGTCCTTCTTTAAGATTTTAAGTTCTATGAAGATCAAGACCACACACCATATCTTATGACTGTATGTGTCAATATCTTGCACACTGTTTTATATTTGGTAGCAAGCACTGTTAGCCATTGAGTGAGAGCTGGGCATTAACCTAATTATCTCACCTTTGAGGGGGCAACTGGGGGAACCTTCAAAAGATATTTCCTCCTTATGGTGGTTAAATAGTTTCATCTTTATACACAAAAGATATGGTAATTTTGCAACTAAATTGAGCTTATTCTTGAGCTGAATAGAGTTTAGCTGCCCTATTATAATCTCATTCAACTTGCCTAAATACTTTTCTTGATTGGCAATTGGAAAAGGAACCATATATTATCCTTCCAAATCCTACCAATTATTGAATAATGTTTATATAAAAAAACCTTGAATTACAAGATATTTCTGTCATTATTAATGATTACTTTCAGTCGGAATTTGAATTACTTTAATCACTTGTTCTTTCTGTTTTGCAATGAAGCAAAGCCCAACAAAAAAGCAAAGCTTCTCAAGCTATAAGCCAGGGCTCCTGGCTATTTTATTATTCTAAAAATGCCTCTCTCCAGATACATTGGCCTTGAGACAGCCTGTTTTATCTCTGATCTACAGGGAGAAAGGCCATACTGTATCATATCTGGTATCTGAGATTTCTCTCCTACATTTCAGAGGTCCTGAACTCTTCTGCAATTACCCCCTAGAGTCTCCTTGATTCTCAGCCCTGCAAGTCTCTAGTTTGATCTAGCCTGCGTTGTGGTTTTTTTCAGAACTATTTATTAGCTTGTTATTAATGCCTCTCATGAAATCTGATTAATGCCCATTATTCTAAGCTGTATTCTGCTTACATGCTATCATATATTATCATAGTATTTTCTATATTATATTTTAGCTATACCCACACCTGACTTTCCCATTCAATTCTGAACATTCTTTTTACCCTTTGTTCTCAAACAGACAGTTATCCTTGATAATACATTCTTTCATACTAGGAAGATTCCCCTTTTATAGATGTGAAATGATTAGGTGTCCAAATCTCCTAAAATGTAATCTACTCAAATCCTAAAACTACCAGAACTTGAACTCTGTAACAGCAAGGAGCTTCCTTGTCACGTCCATCATTAAATCCTAGTTCGCAGAACATGCCTGGCAATAATCAGTACTAGTCTCAATAATGTTTGTGGCACAAAAGAATACAATTAGTCCTTTGTATCTATGGGTTCTGCATCCATGTTTCAACCAATCATAGATCACAAATATTCCAAAAAGTTGCATTTGTCCTGAACAGGTACAGACTTTCTTCTTCCTGTTATTTTCTGAACAATACATTGTAATAACTATTTACATAGCATTTGCATGGTATTAGATATTATAAATAATTTAGAGATGATTTCGATTATACAAGAGAATGTGCGTAGCTTATATGTAAATGCTAGGCCATTTTACATCAGGAACTTGAGCATCTCAGGTTTTGGTATCTGAGGAGGAAACTGAAAGCATTTCCCCCGGAAACTGAAAGATGACTGCACTTTGTTAATATGCAACATTATGAAAGGAACAGTGTTCAATTGGTCTTTTTAGATATTTATAAATCGTAAGGACTGCAACATTATTTTCAAACCTTAGCGACAGAACAGCATTTTTATATAACAGTGATTCTTAAAATTTTCATCACTGATATATTTCGTTCATGGTGGTTTCACAAGAAACATTTATATTTGAATATGCAAATAATTGTCAGTTTTTAAGTTTCACAGGTTCTGGGCTTTCTGCTTTCAAAGTGACTGCCACTCCCACAGGGAAACTCAAGCAACTGCTATTAACTTGGGTGGAGTAGAGTATTCTAGGCTGGCTTCAAGTTAAGCATCCTTTAGGGTGACTTCAAGAGTCAGGCCACGCCACCCCCTAGAAGTTTCCTGTGTGTTCTGAGTGGTCCAAACTGTTTCCTGACATGGAATGTCCAGAGACCATGATCTATCTGAGGCTCAGGAGCACTGTGGAAAATAATTTAAACCTGTCCAGCAACATAGGTTTGCATGTGTGCTGATTCTGTGGGACTAGGATTCCCTAAAAGAGACCAGATTGGAGGAAGAAACAGTGGAATATTGAAAGAAAAACTGCCTGAGAGGAGGCAAAGCCTGGCCAAGTGGGCAGAGTGAGCATAAAAGGAAGCCAGTCTTCCAGGGACTGAGTCTGACCACTGGGTCTAAGCCTGGGTTCGAGCCTGAGTTTGAGCCTGGGTGGAGGGAAGCAGAGGTCCAGAGGGCTATTAGAGGTCCAGAGATCCAGACAGTGAGGATGGCAGCAGATCAATGGTGCTCACTGCAAAAAAAAAGTGGGGGATGGAGGTAGAGGGGCTCTTGGAACAGCAGACACAAGAGCAGAGAGCATCAGCTGGAGAGGCAACTGCTCCAATTACAAAGGAGACCCTCCTGGCCTTTTGCCTGGTGAAAGCTCAATGAAGTGAGAAAGACTAGCTTTCCAACCAAACAATGCTCAAAGGACAGATTCCCACCCCCACCCCCAGTTAGAGGAAACATAGGTTGTATGAGTAAGAAGCCTCAAGCTGAAAGGAAAAAAACAAAACTTTAAAAAAATTCAAGTCATGTCTCTAATACAGCTCCTAGCAACCTTTTCAATGAAAGTGTAGACTCATGGAAAAAGGAAAATAACATGTATTTGAAGATGTTTTTTGTCCTTACAAGAGAAGGCGGAGAGATGCAGATATTCTAGCCACAATTGGAATTAGAAGTATAGTGTCCCTGAAGTCATGCCAGGAAGGTGTGCTTACCCTCGGTGGGGGGTGTGGTGGGAGAAGGACATGCGATATTTCAGGGGTATTCAGCATGAGTGTTTCAAAGAAATACCACTGAGAGGAGTTACTTATCAACTCACTAGTACCTTGACAAGAAGCGGTGTATTCCAGTTCCAAGATTGCAGAGATGTCTGGGTCCAGAAGGCATGAGGTCTCGAGCAACAAGCACACTGGACCTGAAATAAGAGCAACCACTTACTACTTGCTGGGTATGTTCTATGTTCTTTACATCTACATATTCACTCATTCATTTACTCCTCAAAACAACTCTGTGAGATATCTCATATATGTATATACACACACACACACACACACGTTCAATATCTATGATGTAGGGATTGCTATTATACCCGATTTTATAAAGGAGGGAATTGAGGTACAGAAAGGCTGAGTAATTTGCTCAAAGTCACACAGTTGGTGAGTAGCAGAGTTGAAATTCAAACCCAGATGGTCAGGCTCTACAGTCTGTACCCCTAACCCTAGTATCTTCGTGACTATGTGATGACACTTCTTTAGCACTTACACTGTGCCAGGTTCCCTTCCAAGCACTAGGATAATGCATATGCAGTATGGAGTAAAGATAAGGATAGTGAAAGATAGAATTTACCTAGGGCTTCTTCTTTTCTGAAGTAATTTTTAAAAAGAAAATAACTGAGATTCTCTAATCTCCACTACTGAAGAATGTAACTTGATAAGGAAATGAACTAATATACAGAAAGAATGGATACAATAAAAATCCCAAGTTTTAAAATCACGGGATTCTTTTTTTCTCCTTTAATTGTTATTTTTGGTTCAGGGGTATAGGTGCAGGCTTACTATATAGGTAAACTCATGTCACGGGGGTTTATTGTATAGATTATTTCATCACCCAGGTACTAAGCATAGTATCCAATAGGTATTTTTTCTGATCCTCTCCCTTCTTTCACCCTCCACCCTCAAGTAGGCCCCAGTGTCTGTTGTTTCCCTCTGAAAATCACAGGATCCTAATGTTAAATAAACAGTAAGTCGACTTGCATCATTAAATCACAGAATACTACAGAATAAGGAATGGAAAAGAAAGAGCTCAATGTATTGACCTGAGCAGATCCTCAAAAAAGTAAAAACGTGGAATGAAAAAAAATATCAAGTTATAAAATACTATATGCAATGTGATACCATTTATATAAAGTTTTAAGACACGCAAAGTAATTATATATATTTTCTCAGTAGTGAAAGATATGTAGTAACATCCTAAAGACATGAATGAGAATGATAACCACCTGATTCCAGATGCTGGCTACCTCTGCACAGGACGGAGGAAATATAAATGAGGAGAATATCTAAGGGAATCAATCTGTTTTTCATAATATTTTATTAGTTCTGTGATAGTACATTACTGTTCTTTCTCCACAAACCTGAAAACTTCTTAAAATGAAGAAATCATTAAGTAGTTTCAGATTAGATGGTAATGCCATAGATAGATAGATAGATAGATAGATAGATAGATAGATAGATAGATAGATAGATAGATAGAGATAATCACACACACATACACATTTCCATTCAGATAAATGTCCTATGTCTCTCTTCTCAAGTCTGTCTTTTAGAAATCCTTTTCTCCACTATATCAAAAAGGAAATCTCTTGAAAAGAAAGTTGTAGCTGTACATAAGACATGTGCTGGGTATCTTCCATTCTGCTTGTCATACTCTGCACCCCGCTCTGCGCCTTGGGTGGCTAACCTGAATCAACTGCATCAATAGGACTTCCACACCTTCTGGGCTCTGGTTGGATTCAGCCAATGGTAAGCTCCCAGGAAATCAGAGGAAAAGAGGCGAGGGAGGTTAGGGTATTTATTCCCTTGTCTTCCTTCTGGTAGGCTGTCTTGACTTCGCAGACTGCTTCACCAAAAAACATTGCTCTTCTCAAAACAGTTCAATACAGATCTTTCTATATTCTGGTTTCTTCTTGTTCCAGTAACTACTCTCTGCCTCAGTTCTTTGTGCTTATGAGTGGTAAACAATTGAGTTGCTATTATTAGCTCCTGGTTCCTGCACTATCCCTTGCAAATAATCCATTTAAAAATAAATTCTTCTTGAGTTGCCCTTCATATGTCACTAGTTTTACTCCCTTATCTTCAGATATTTTATGTCTTAACTAGCCTTTCATTCCCTAAAAACTGAAAATATATGCATCTTTATATATTCATTTACGTATGTATGTATTTTTTCTTTTATAGTGGTAAAACAAACTGGGATCCAGAGAAATGAAGGGCCTTTCATACAGTAGGTATTCGCTAATGTAAAGGCACTTCCTGATGATTGTTCAAGCCCCTGGCTAATTGCTCATGTCTGCCCTCTGTCAGCACTGCCTGGCTCTGCCTGAACTGGTCTTCTCCTTTGACATCTGCGAGCCCCGCTTGGCCCAGGTACCCT
>NW_012101987.1:889330-908020 GCF_000951045.1 Mandrillus leucophaeus | reverse complement strand
TATTATACCCGATTTTATAAAGGAGGGAATTGAGGTACAGAAAGGCTGAGTAATTTGCTCAAAGTCACACAGTTGGTGAGTAGCAGAGTTGAAATTCAAACCCAGATGGTCAGGCTCTACAGTCTGTACCCCTAACCCTAGTATCTTCGTGACTATGTGATGACACTTCTTTAGCACTTACACTGTGCCAGGTTCCCTTCCAAGCACTAGGATAATGCATATGCAGTATGGAGTAAAGATAAGGATAGTGAAAGATAGAATTTACCTAGGGCTTCTTCTTTTCTGAAGTAATTTTTAAAAAGAAAATAACTGAGATTCTCTAATCTCCACTACTGAAGAATGTAACTTGATAAGGAAATGAACTAATATACAGAAAGAATGGATACAATAAAAATCCCAAGTTTTAAAATCACGGGATTCTTTTTTTCTCCTTTAATTGTTATTTTTGGTTCAGGGGTATAGGTGCAGGCTTACTATATAGGTAAACTCATGTCACGGGGGTTTATTGTATAGATTATTTCATCACCCAGGTACTAAGCATAGTATCCAATAGGTATTTTTTCTGATCCTCTCCCTTCTTTCACCCTCCACCCTCAAGTAGGCCCCAGTGTCTGTTGTTTCCCTCTGAAAATCACAGGATCCTAATGTTAAATAAACAGTAAGTCGACTTGCATCATTAAATCACAGAATACTACAGAATAAGGAATGGAAAAGAAAGAGCTCAATGTATTGACCTGAGCAGATCCTCAAAAAAGTAAAAACGTGGAATGAAAAAAAATATCAAGTTATAAAATACTATATGCAATGTGATACCATTTATATAAAGTTTTAAGACACGCAAAGTAATTATATATATTTTCTCAGTAGTGAAAGATATGTAGTAACATCCTAAAGACATGAATGAGAATGATAACCACCTGATTCCAGATGCTGGCTACCTCTGCACAGGACGGAGGAAATATAAATGAGGAGAATATCTAAGGGAATCAATCTGTTTTTCATAATATTTTATTAGTTCTGTGATAGTACATTACTGTTCTTTCTCCACAAACCTGAAAACTTCTTAAAATGAAGAAATCATTAAGTAGTTTCAGATTAGATGGTAATGCCATAGATAGATAGATAGATAGATAGATAGATAGATAGATAGATAGATAGATAGATAGATAGAGATAATCACACACACATACACATTTCCATTCAGATAAATGTCCTATGTCTCTCTTCTCAAGTCTGTCTTTTAGAAATCCTTTTCTCCACTATATCAAAAAGGAAATCTCTTGAAAAGAAAGTTGTAGCTGTACATAAGACATGTGCTGGGTATCTTCCATTCTGCTTGTCATACTCTGCACCCCGCTCTGCGCCTTGGGTGGCTAACCTGAATCAACTGCATCAATAGGACTTCCACACCTTCTGGGCTCTGGTTGGATTCAGCCAATGGTAAGCTCCCAGGAAATCAGAGGAAAAGAGGCGAGGGAGGTTAGGGTATTTATTCCCTTGTCTTCCTTCTGGTAGGCTGTCTTGACTTCGCAGACTGCTTCACCAAAAAACATTGCTCTTCTCAAAACAGTTCAATACAGATCTTTCTATATTCTGGTTTCTTCTTGTTCCAGTAACTACTCTCTGCCTCAGTTCTTTGTGCTTATGAGTGGTAAACAATTGAGTTGCTATTATTAGCTCCTGGTTCCTGCACTATCCCTTGCAAATAATCCATTTAAAAATAAATTCTTCTTGAGTTGCCCTTCATATGTCACTAGTTTTACTCCCTTATCTTCAGATATTTTATGTCTTAACTAGCCTTTCATTCCCTAAAAACTGAAAATATATGCATCTTTATATATTCATTTACGTATGTATGTATTTTTTCTTTTATAGTGGTAAAACAAACTGGGATCCAGAGAAATGAAGGGCCTTTCATACAGTAGGTATTCGCTAATGTAAAGGCACTTCCTGATGATTGTTCAAGCCCCTGGCTAATTGCTCATGTCTGCCCTCTGTCAGCACTGCCTGGCTCTGCCTGAACTGGTCTTCTCCTTTGACATCTGCGAGCCCCGCTTGGCCCAGGTACCCTTTCCTTGGGACCGTAACCCATTCACTTATTGAATTGCCAGCATGGTACATTTCCCGCCTTGGCCCTAGTGCAGGCTGGCCAGCTCCAGGACCGCCACCACACGGACAAAAACCCTCAGAAGGTGCAGGAATGTAGGGGTGGGCTTCATTAGGCCCCAGGCAGTTGTGGGGAGAGGCCCCTGGCTACTGCTGGAAGGAACCTAGGGAATCATCTACAATCCAACTCATGTAAGAACACTTTACATGAGATCTACCTTCTTAAATTGTAAGTGCACACTACAGTGTTAACTATGTGCCCAATGTTGTACAGATCTCTGGAACTTGTTCCTCTTGTATAATTGAAACAGTATACCTATTGAACAGCAACTCTCAATTTTCCCTTACCCTGACCCCTGCCAACCACCATTCAACTCTCTGTTTCTGAGTCCATTTTAGATACCTCATAAGTAAAGTCATGCAGTATTTGTCCTTCTATGATCGACTTATTTTACTTAGCCCAACGTCCTCCAGAGTCATCCATATTGTTGCATATTGCAGGATTTCCTTATTTTTTAAGGCTGAATAGTATTCCATTGTATTACATGTAGCTAGCACATTTTCTTTATCCATTCATCCATCAGTAGACATTTAGGTTGTTTCTGTATTGTGACTATTTTGAATAGTCTTGCAAAGAACATCAGTACGCTATCTCTTCAAGATCCAGATTTTAATTACTTTGGACATATACCCAGAAATGAGATTTTTAGATCACATGGTGGTTCTATTTTTAATTTTTTGAGGAACCTCCATCCTGTTTTCCATAGCAGCTGCACCATTTTACATTCCCATCAACAGTATTCAAAAGTTTCCATTTCTCCACATTCTCACCAACCCTCGTTAGCTCATTTTATATAAAACAGTCATCCTGACAGATGTGAGACAATATCGTAGTTCTGATTTGCATTTCCATGATGATTAGTGATGTCGGGCTTCTTTTCATATACCTATTGGCCATTTGTATGTAATCTTTGGAGAAATATCTATTTGAGTCTTTTGCTCATTTTTAATTAGGTTATTCGTTTATTTTATATTAAGTTATAAAAGTTCCTCATATATTTTGGATATTAACCCCTTTCAAGATATATGTTTTGTAAATATTTTTTTCCATTCTGTAGATTGCATTTCATTTTGTTGATTGTTTCCTTTTCTGTGTAGTTTTTAGTTTGATATAATCACACTTGCCTATTTTTGCTTTTGTTGTTTCTGATTTGGTGTTGCATGTAAGAAATCATTGCGTAAACCTATGTCATGAAGTTTTTACCCTATGTCTTCTTCCAGGAGTTTTACAGTTTAAGGTCTTACACTTAAATCTTCAATGCATTTTGGGTTTACTTTTGTGTGTGATGTAAGACAAGGCTAACTTCATTCTTCTGTATGTGGATATCCAGTTTTCCCTACACTATTTGTTGAAAAGACTCCTTTCTGCATGGTCTATTCTTAGCATCTTTGTTGAAAATCAACTGGCTATTTACGAATGAGTTTATTTCTGAGCTCTATAGTATGTTCCATTGGTCTATATATTTGTTTTTATGCTAATACTATAGATTTTAATTTGTATAGCTTTGTAATATTTGAAATCGGGAAGTGTGATACCTTCAGCTTTGTTCTTCTTGCTCAAGATTGTTTTGTCTATTCAGGGCCTTTTGTGGTACCATCTGAATTTTAGGATTGCTTTTGCAATTCTGTAAAAAATGCCATTGGGATTTTGATAGGAATGTTAATGAATCTATAGATTGCTTTGAGTATTAAGGACATTTTTAACAATATTAAGCCTTCCAATCCATGAACCGGAGACATTTTTTAATTTATTTGTGTCTTTTAAAAGCTTTTTTATCAAAATTATACACTTTTCAGTGTACAAGTTTTTTACCTCCTTGGTTAAATTCATTCCTATTTTATTCTTTCAATGTTTTTGTAAATGGAAATTTGTTATGCGTTCTAACAGTATTTTTTCTCAAAGTCTTGAGATCTACATTTAATATCATGCCGTCTGAAAACAGAGAAAACATTACTCCTTCCTTACCAAATTGGCTCTCTTCTGTTTCTTTTTCTTGCCTAATTGCTCTCTTTAGGATTTCCAATAGTATATTAAATAGAAGTGGCAAGAGTGGCCATCCTTGCCTTGTTTGTGATCTTAGAAAAAAAGCTTTTGGTTTTTCCTCGTCGAGTGTGATGTTAGTGGTGAGCTTGTCATATATTATTTTAGTTACATTGCGGTAAATTCCTTCTACACCTAGTTTGTTCAGAGTTTTTATTATGAAAGGGCTTTGTTTTTTTCAAACACTTTTTCTACATCTATTGAGATTATCATGCAGTTTTTTTATCCTTCATTCTGTTGATGTGGTATGTCGTATTAATTGATTAGCATATGTTGAACTATCCTTACATCCCAGGGACAAATCCCACTCGGACGTGGTGTGTGATCCATTTAATGTGCTGTTGAATTTGGTTTTCTTACACTTTATTGAGGATTTTTACATCTATGTCATGAGGGGTCTTGACTTGTAGCTTTCTTTTCTTGTAATATCTTTGCCTGGCTTTGGTATCAAAGTAACATCGGCTTCATAAAATGAGTTTGGAAGCATGTCCTCTTCTTGACTTTTTGGAAAAGTTTAAGAAGAATTGGTGTTAATTATTTTTTAAATGTTTGATAGAAGTCAGCAGTGAATCCAATTGGTCCTGAGCTTTTCTTTGTTGAACGTTTATTACTGATTCAGTCTCCTTATTAATTATTGGTCAATTCACATTTTCTATTCATAATTTACTCTTGGTAGGTAGGTAGTATATTTCTAGGAATTCTTCTGGTCATCCAATTTGTTGGTGCATAATTGTTCATAGTATTCTTTGATACTCTTTCTTATTTCTCTGGCATCAGTTGTAATGTCTCCTCTCTAATTTTTTATTTTATTTATTTGAATCTTTTCTATTTCTATTTCAGATAGTCTAGCTAATGGTTTTTAAATTTTGTTGATCTTTTCAAAAAACCAAGTCTTTATTGATTTTTTCCATTGTATTTATAGTCTCAATTTCAAATTCTAATATTTATTATTTCCTCCCTTACTTTGTTCTTCTTTTTCTAGTTCATTAAGGAATAAAGCTAGATCGTTTAAGATCTTTCTTCTTTTTTAACATATGCATTTATCACTATGAATGGCTCTCTGTTGCTACACTCTATAGTTTTGGCACATTGTTCAAGTCCATTGTTTCCCTACTAAGTTTCTGTTCTACTCATTATTGAAAGTGGTGTATTGGGCTGGACACGGTGGCTCACGTCTGTAATCCCAGCACTTTGGGAGGCCGAGGCGGGCGGATCATGAGGTCAGGAGATCGAGACCATCCTGGCTAACATGGTGAAACCCCGTCTCTACTAAAAATACAAAAAAAGTTAGCCGGGCGTGGTGGCAGGCACCTGTAGTCCCAGCTACTTCAGAGGCTGAGGCAGGAGAATGGCATGAACTCAGGAGGCGGAGCTTGTGGTGAGCCGAGATTGCACCACTGCACTTCAGCCTGGGCAACAGAGCAGGACTCTGTCAAGAAAGACAGAAAGACAGACAGACAGACAGACAGACAGACAGACAGAAAGAAAGAAAGAAAGAGGTGTATTGAAGTATTTTACTAGTATTTTAATGTGGTCTATTTCTCCCTTCAGATATGTCAGTGTTGCTTCATATATTTAGGTGCTCTGATATTTGAGGTTTATATACATTTATAATTATATATTTCTGGTGAATTGACCCTTTAACTATGGTGTAATGACCTTATTTGTCTTTTGTGACAGTTTTGCCTTCAAGTCAATTTTGTCTGATATGAATATTGCCACCTCTGCTCTCTTTTGGTCACCATTTGCATGGAATATCTGCACTTACAGTGTGTTCTTAAATCTAAAGTGAGTCTCTTGTAGACAGCATATAGTTTGATGTTGTTTTTATTTATCCACTCAGCTACTTTATATCTTTTGAATAATGGTTTAATCCACTTACATTTAAAGTAATTTTTTTTTTTTTTTTGAGATAGTCTCACTCTGTTACCCAGGCTGGAGTGCAGTGGCATGAACTCAGCGCACTGCAACCTCCACCTCCTAGGTTCAAGCAGTTCTCTTGTGCCAGCCTCCTGAGTAGCTGGGATTACAGGCATGTGCCGCCACACCTGGCTACTTTTTGTATTTTTAGTAGAGATGGAGGTTCATCATGTTGGCCAGGCTGGTCTTGAACTCCTGACCCCTAGTGATCCGCCCACCTCGGCCTCCCAAAGTGTTGGGATTACAGGTGTGAGCCACCGCTCCTGGCCTTAAAGTAATTATTGATGGAGTAAAATTTACTATTGCCATTTTTTCAAAATTTTTCCATCTTTTTTGTATTTCTTCTGTCTCTTTTTCTCTTTTGTTGTCTATCTTTGTAATTTGTTGATCTTTTTGTAGCAATATGCTTTGATTCCTTTCTCATTTTCTTTTGTATGTCTTCCATAGGTATTTTCTTTGTGGTTTCCATGATGTTTACATAAAACATGTTATATTAATAGTTATAACAATATATTTTAAGCTGATAACAACTTGACTTTGATCACCTACAAAAGCTTTACAATTTTACTTTCACACATACTCACTCTTATATTATTGACGTCACAATTTACACCTTTTAATATTGTATATTTATTGACAAGTTTTTGTGTTATAGTTATTCCTAGTACTTTTGTCTTTTAACTTTTAAGCTAGAATTAAAAGTGATTTACTCACCACCATTACTATATTACAGTATTCTGCATTTGTCCTTTAGGCTTCCTTAATCTGAATGTCCATTTTTCTGACCAGATTTGGAAAGTTTGGGGCCATTAGTTTGTTAAATTTTTTTCTGCCTTTTTTTCTCTTTTTTTCTTTTGGGACTCCAATAACAAATGTTGGTTCACTTGATGTTGTTCCATAAATCCCATAGACTCCCTTCACTCTTTTTCATTCTTTTTTTCCTTGTGTTATTATGATTAGATACTTTAAAATGACTAGTCATCAAGTTTGTTGACTCTCTTTCGCTTGATAAAGTCTACTGCTGAAGCCCACTAGTAAATTTTTCTGTTTCATTATCATATTCTTTAGATATAATTTGTTTTAGGCCCTTTTTTATAATTTCTATTTGTTGATATTCTGATTTTGTTCATATAACACTTTTCTGAATTAACTTAGTTATCTGTCTGTGTTCTATAACTCATTGAGCTTTCTTAAGACTATTATTTCAAATTTTTGTCAGGCAATTCAGAAATCTGAATTTCTTTGGGGCCAATTACTGGAGATTTATTTTATTCCTTTGTGTTCAGTGTGAAAGGAAAGCATGTTTACGATATGAGAAATAATCACCTGAAGGTACAAAACTCACTGGTAATAGTACACAGAAACACACCAATTTGTTTCTAGGTTCTCTATTCTGTTCCATTGGTCCATGTGTCTGTTTTTATTCCAATAGCAGGCTATTTTGGATACTAATACTTCTGTAGTATAATGAGAAGTCAGGTAATGTGATTCTGCCAATTTTGTTCTTTTTGCTTAGGATAGCTTTAGCTATTCTGGGTGTTTTGTGGTTCCATACGAATTTTACTTTTTTTTTTTTTTTTGTATTTCTGTGAAAAATTGTGTTGGTATTTTGATAGGGATTGCATTGAATCTATGGATTGCTTTGGGTACTTTAAACATTTTAACAATATTGATTCTTCCAATCCATGAACATGAAATATCTTTCCATTTTTTGGTGAAGTCTTCGATTTCTTTCATCAGTGTTTTATAGTTTTCATCAAAGAGATCTTTCACTTCTTTGGTTAAGTTAATTTCTAGGTATTCAATTTTTTGGTTGGCTATTGTAAATGGGATTACTTTTTAATTTTTTTTCCACATTGTTCACTACTGGCATACAGAAAGAAATGCAACTGATTTTTGTATATTGATTTTGTATCCTGCAACTTTACTGAATTTATCAGCTTTAATATATTTTTGGTGGATTCTTTAGGTTTTTCCTAATATAAGATCATATCATCTGCAAATAAGGATAATCTGACTTCTTCTTTTTTAATTTGAATGTATTTTGTATCTTTCTTTTGTCTGACTGCTCTAGCTAGGACTTCCAGTACTGTGCTGAATAATAGTGGTGACAGTGGGCATACCTGTTATGTTTCAAGTCTTAGAGGTAAGACTTTCCATTTTTCTTCATTCAGTATAATACTAGCTGTGAGTGTGTCATATATAGCTTTTATTATGCTTAGTTATGTGTCTTCTGTAACCAGTTTTTCAAAATGGATTAAAGATTTAAGTCGAAGACCTCAAACTATGAAACTATTACAAGAAAACATTGAGGAAAGTTTTCAGCACATTGATCTGGGCAAAAATTTCTTCTTTGGCCAGGCAAAAGCACAGGCCACCAAAGGAAAAATAGACAAATGAGATCACATAAAGTTAAAAAAAACTTCGTCCAGGCACAATGGCTCACATCTGTAATCTCAGTACTTTGGGAGCCTGACACGGGCGGATCATGAGGTCAGGAGATCGAGACCATCCTGGCTAACATGGTAAAACCCCGTCTCTACTAAAAATACAAAAAAAAAATTACGCAGGTGTGGTGGCGGGTGCCTGTAGTCCCAGCTACTTGGGAGGCTGAGGCAGGAGAATGGCGTGAACCTGGCAGGCGGAGCTTGCAGTGAGCCAAGATCCTGCCACTGCACTCCAGCCTGGGTGATAGAGCGAGACTCTGTCAAAAACAAACAAACAAAAAATATTCTGGACATCAAAGGATACAATCAGAAAAGTGACGAGACAACCCACAAAATGGGAGAAAATATTTGCAAACTACCTATCTGACAAGGAATCAATAACCAGAATATATAAGAGGCTCAAACTCTATAGGAAAAAATCAATCCCACTGCTGGATATATACCCAAAATAAACGAAATCAGTGTATCACAGAGATATCTGCACTCCTATGTTTGTCTAAGCACTGCTTACAATCGCTAAGATTTGGAAGCAACCTAATTGTTCATTAATAGATGAATAGATACAAAACAAAAAATGTAGAACATATACACAATGGAATACTATTCAGCCATAAAAAAGGATGCGATCTAGTCTTTTACAACAACATAGGTAGAACTGGAGACAATTATGTTAAGTGAAATAAGCCAAACATCACATGTTCTCACTAATTTGTGGGATCTAAAAATCAAAACAATAGAACTCATGGACATAGAGAGTAGAGGGATGGTTACCAGAGACTGGGAAGAGTAGTGTGGGGTTTGGAGGGAGGTGGGGATGGTTAATGAGTACAAAAAAAAAAATTAGAAAGAGTAAGTAAAAACTAATATTTGATAGCACAACAGGCTGACTACAGTCCATAATAAGTTAATTGTACATTTGAAAATAACTTAAAAAGTGTAATTGGATTGTTCACAATTCAAAGGATAAACACTTGAGGGAATGGATACCCCATTCAACGTGATGTGCTCATTTTGCATTGCATGTCTGCATCATAGGGTAGATCTTATATACCCCGTGTATAGATAAACCTACTATGTACTGACAAAATTTTAAAATAAAAGAATTTAAATTTTTTTAAGTTGTAACTTTAAAAAGAGAGTATTGTCACAAAAAATTGAAACAAAAGTATTATTTTTAAAAATTATAACCAAAGTATTGTTACCAAAAAAGCTGATAAACTAAGTCTATGTGATTAATGAAATACTACATTTATATTCTGACATCAGTGTCTTATCTTCTAGTGGACCCACAACAGTTTGTAGACCAAAAGTAGAACATTCATTTTATAAAGCATAATGAACATTTAAAAAGTGAGACAAATGTCTGCCTTAAAAGTTTGTCAATAATTTCTCATACAGATATTTCCAAAGTAGTTGACAGTCACTTTGTACTATAATTGTTGATGAGCTCTAATAATAAAACATGTGGTCATGAAATGTAGAAATTAGTATGACTACTAGTGGGTCCCTCCCAACTTTATTTCCCTTTAGATGGAGAGGGAAAATGTCTATTTTTGTGTTGTATCAACTATTTTACCAATTTTTGAAGGTTTAATGTAAGATTATATGAAAATGAGTATAGCACTGGCATACATACAAAAATATATTCAGGACAGGCAGGGCGCGGTGGCTCAAGCCTGTAATCCCAGCACTTTGGGAGGCCGAGACGGGCGGATCACGAGGTCAAGAGATCGAGACCATCCTGGCTGACACGGTGAAACCCCATCTCTACTAAAAAAAATACAAAAAACTAGCCGGGTGAGGTGGTGGGTGCCTGTAGTCCCAGCTACTCGGGAGGCTGAGGCAGGAGAATGGCGTAAACCCGGGAGGCGGAGCTTGCAGTGAGCTGAGATCCAGCCACTGCACTCCAGCCTGGGCGACAGAGCGAGACTCTGTCTCAAAAAAAAAAAAAAAAAAAAATATATATATATATATACACACACACACACATATATATATAGAGGACAATCTGCTTCTTTTCACTCTAGTTTTAGAGTCACCTGACTTTGCTTGTCAGATATACCATAAATTATTTCCATTAACACAAAAATGTGACACCTTCCTGACTCGTGTGTGCCATTATCTTAAAGAAAATAGGCTCTAGTTCATGGACCAGAGAAGAAATCCCATAAAATATATCAGTTAGTGTCCAGGCAGGATAACAGAAACAACTCTAGGCACTTTGAACACTGGGAATGTAAAATAAGAAACTAATTTAAAGGATATTGGAAAAGCTACATAAGCCAAGGAAATGATAAGTTTATCCAAAGATCAATATCCACAGGGAGTCATTGCCATACCTAAGGCCAGAGGAATCAAAAGGAAAATAGGAGTACCCAGAACTGTGGGGCTACAGAGCACACTCTTATTGCCAATGCTGCTGCTGGAGCCTCTGCCACCAGGGGCTACTCAAACATCCACTGCCACTGTTCTTAGGGACACATTGAATGAGCAAGAATACAGAAGTCCCACAGGCCAGTGGACTCAGCTGCCAGAGGCACCTGCCAGAATTCAGGAGAAAACTCATGGCTTTGCCCTCTCTCCAACTTACAATTACCTACCAGTGACTCTTGTTTGCAAAACCTGTCAGAAAGGCAACTGGTGAAAGAGTCCAGGGAAAATAGTTCATAGGCTTTGTATTAGTCTGTTCACACACTGTTACAAAGAAATACTTGAGACTGGGTAATTTATAAAGAGAAGAGGTTTAATTGGCTCATGGTTCCATGGGATGTGCAGCAAGTATGATGCTGGCATCTGCTCAGCTTCTGGGAAGGCCTCAGGAAACTTACAATCATGGATGAAGGTGAGGAGGAAGCTGGCACTTTACAAGGCCACAGCAGGAAGAAAAGAAAGTGAGGCAGGAAGTGCTGCACACCTTTAAAAGCCAGATCTCAGGAGAATTCACTCCTATCACAAGAACAGCACCAGGAGATAATGATAACCCATTTGTGAAGAACCATCTCCATGATCCAAGCCCCTCCACCAGGCCTCACCTCCAACACTGGGGATTACAATTAGATGTAAGACTGGACAGGAACACAAATCCAAACCATATCAGGTTTTCAGCACCAAAAGTAGAGAGAAATATAGAGAAGGGCATGGGTAGAACTGAGACATCATTCACCCCCAGCAACTAGTTAAGGGATATTTTACATTTCCAAAAGGAGTTAATTTGCCTTCTTCGAAACAGAAAAAAACAATCCATTCAAAAACTGGGGCTGTTTTTTAATTGGCAATTAAGATATTGTTTGTCTGATAACTAGACGTTATTCTTTCCTCTATTTTCCATCCAATCATGGAACTATCAGTCTCTCTATTTATGTATGTAATTTAGTGGTACAAATAAGATAAATATCAATATATGCTATATTTATTCACAAATTCATTTTTATCTGTTGAAATTAAATTACAATCAGCAACAGTATTATTTATTATCCTATTTATTACTTTGAATTCTCAAGGCCAGAACAAAAAGTTGCTATATAGTTATATACTGTCAAAAATTTTACTGTTAAAAATAATTATTTCTTATTTAATCATATAGACAACAAAGTATACATACTTAAGGATGTGCTAGAAAATTTCCTTCAATTAAATAAATCAGATAAATAGTATATTTTCAAATTTTTAAACCCTTAACTTTAGTAGGGACTTAAAATTTTTTCTATTATTACTAAATTATAGAACATTTTACAAGACTTCTTGATAACTCTTTAATCTTTAATTCAAGGGTCTTTTTATCAACTCTAAACTGATATGTACTACATGACAATTTTTTTTCTAAATCATTTGTGAAATGACACATTTCCTTTCTTGTCTTTCACTTTTATTGAAGGCCTAAAAAACAGCCATAATGAGGAGCAATTTAGAAATGGTGCTTCAAAGATAGTTCCTTGCATTGAATGTAGCTAGGAGGTTGAAAACGATGAAGATGAGACTTGAAAGTGTTCAGATTTGGAAACAAAGAGGATATTTGTGACCTGCCTAGCTTCAGTGGAGTACCAGACTGTGAAAATAAAAAATGCAGGGTTTGAAATCAGGCTTTCAGAGTTTGAATCATTGCAATAGTTTTGACATTGTGCAAGTTATTTATCTTTTTGTGTCTCATTTTTCTTAAGTTTATAGTAGAAATAATAGTACCTATATCATAGGATCAACAAAATGCAATAAGGCATTTCAAACTCTTAGAACAATGTATGCCAAACAGTAAGCCCTCATTAAATGTTTATTCTCATTGGTATTAACATAATGGGTTAAAAGAATAGTCATATACTCCCGTTAGAAGTCCAGAAATGTAGCACACAATGGAGGTCAGTTTGGCATTCACTTGTAACTCAGTCATCCTGTGTCTGGGAATCCGTCCCATAGATAAAGCTGTTTATGTACAACATAGCATGTATCATATTGATCATTGCACCATTGTCTGGAATAGATGAAGATTAGAAACAATACAGAGAACCAACAAATACTCTCGTGTTGTATTAGTCAGTTCTCATACTGTTAATAAAGACATACCTGAGACTGGATAATTTATAAAGGAAGGAGGTTTATGGACTCACAGTTCCACGTGACTGGGGAGACCTCACAATCATGGCAGAAGGTGAAGGAAGAGCAAAGGCACATCTTACATGGAGGCAGGCAGGAGTACATGTACAGGGGAACTCCCCTTTACAAAACCATTTAGATCTTGTGAGACTTATTTACTATCATGAGAACAGTATGGGAAAAACCTGGCTCCTTGATTCAATTACCCCCCACTGGGTCCCTCCCACAACACGTGGGGATTCTCACAATTCAAAGTAATATTTGGGTGGGAACACAGAGTCAAATCATATCACCCTGCCCCTGGGCCCTCCCAAATTCCATGCCCTCACATTTCAAAAGCAATCATGCCTTCCCAACAGTCCCCCAAAGTGTTAACTCATTTCAGCATTAACTCAAAAGTCCTCAGTCCAAAGTATCATCTGAGACAAAGCAAGTCCCTTCTACCTTTACCTACTATAAAATCAAAAGCAAGTTAGTTACTTCTTACATAAAATGGGGGTACAGGCATTGGGTAAATACACCTGTTCCAAATGAGAAAAATTAGTCAAAATGAAGGGACCACAGGCCCCACGCAAGTCTGAAATCCAGGGGGACACCCAAATCTTAAACTCCAAAATGATCTCATTTGACTCCATGTCTCATATCCAAGTTACACTGATGTAAGAGTTGGGTTCCCATGGTCTTGGGTAGCTCCATTCCTGTAACTTTTCAGTGTACAACCTCCCTCCTGGCTGCTTTCATGGGTTGGCATTGAGTATCTGTGGCTTTTCCAGGTGCACGATGCAAGCTATTAGTGGATCTACCATTCTTAGGTCTGTACGATGGTAGTCCTCTTCTCACAGCTTTGTTAGGCAGTGCCCCAGTTAGGAGTCTATTTGGGGGCTCCGACCTTACATTTTCCTTCTGCACTGCCCTAGCAGAGGTTCTCAATGAGAACCCCGCCCCTGCAGCAAACTTCTGCCTGGACATTCAGGAGTTTCCATACATCCTCTGAAATCTAGGCAGAGGTTCCCAAACCTCTATTCTTGACTTCTGTGCACCCACAGGATCAACACCATATGGAAGCTACCAAGGCTTAGGGCTTGCACCCTCTGAAGCCACAGCCTGAGCTATACCTTGACCCCTTTTAGCCACAGTTGAAATGGGATGCAGGGCACCAAGTTCTTAGGCTGCACCAACCAGGGGGACCCTGGACCTGGCCCACTAAACCATTTTTTCCTCCTAGGCCTCTGGGCCTGCAATGGGAGGGGCTGCTGCAAAGATCTCTGACATGTTTTAAAGACATTTTCTTGTCTTGGAAATTAACATTTGTTTCCTCATTACTTATGCTGATGTCTGCAGCCAGCTTGATTTTTTTTTCTCAGAAAATGGGTTTTTCTTTTCTATCACATCATTAGGCTGCAAATTTTCCAAACTCTTATCCTTTCTTCCCTTTTAAACGTAAGCTCCAATTCCAAACCGTATCTTTGTGAATACATAAAACTGAATGCTTTTAACACCACATAAGTCACCTCTTGAATGCTTTGCCACTTAGAAATTTGTTCCACCAGATACCCTAAATCATCTCTCTGAAGTTCAAAGTTCCACAGATCTCTAGGGCAGGGGCAAAATGCCACCGGTCTCTTTGCTAAAGCCATAACAAGAGTCACCTTTGCTCCAGTTCCTAACACATTCATCATCTCCATCTGAGACTGCCTCAAGCTGAACTTCATTGTCTATATCATTATCAGCATTTTGGTCAAAAACATTCAGCAAGTCTCTAGGAAGTTTCAAACTTTTTCCACATCTTTCTGTCTTCTGAGCTCTTCAAGTATCTAAGAAGTTCCAACCTTTCCCACATTTTCCTATCATCTTCTGAGCCCTCCAAACTCTTCCAACCTTTGCCTGTTACCCAGTTCCAAAGCCACTTCCACATTTTTGGGTATCTCTACAGCAGCATCCCATTCTACTGGTACCAATTTACTGTACTAGTCCATTCTTATGCTGCTAATAAAGACATACCCAAAGCTTGGTAATTTATAAAGGAAAGAGGTTTAATGGACTCACTATCATGAGAACAGCATGGGAAAAACCTGCCCCCATGATGCAATTACTGCCCACCGAGTCCCTCCCATGACACATGGGATTATTAGAATTCAAGGTGAGATTTGAGTGGGGACACACAGCCAAATCATATCAGGCGTATATCACCAAAGGATTAATATGCCATTATGTTAAAAAAAAAAAAAAAACTAAGAAAGCCTCAGTGTTTTGATATAGAAGATCTCCAAGATATATCATGATGTGTAAAAAGCAAGGGGTAGATTTTTCATTTGCTATGTAAGAAGCTGGAAGTCAGCCCTCTGTCCTAACAAGTAAAAAGCTAAACAAACTAAAATATCAACAAATCTTCACAGATTCATCAGAGACGTGGGAGTCATAGGGCAAACCACTGCCCTTAAAATTGGAGAGACTGACAGTTGAACACACAGCTGGAGGCCATTACTCTAAGTGAAGGAACTCAGGAAGGGAAAACCAAATACTATATGTTCTCATTGACAAGTGGGAACTGAACTGTAAGTATGCAGAAGCACAGAGTGGTATAATGGACATTGGAGACTAGGAAGAGGAGAGGGTGAGAGGGGAGTGACAGACAAACAACTACATATTGGGTAAAATGTACACTACTTGGGTGATGGGTGCAGTAAAATCTCAGACTTCACCATTACACAATGCATCCATGTAACCAGAAATCACTTGTACCCCGGAAGTTATTGAAATAAAAAATGTATATATAAAAAAATTAAAGGACTGGAGTGAACTAGCTTAGGCCCTTTTGGCTTTTCTACTCTTCTGCCATTTGAGGACATAGCATTTTCCCCCCTTCTGCCCTTCCATTGCTTCTGCTATGTGAGGACAAAATGTTCCTCTCCTCCAGAGAAGCAGCAACATGGTGCCATTTGGAAGCAGAGAGAAGTCCTCACCAGACACCAATATTGTTAGCACCTTAATCTTGGACTTCCTAACTTGCAGAACCATGAGGAATAAATTTTTATTATTTATAAATTACCCGGTGTGTGATGATTTCGTTACAGTAGTACAAATGGACGAAGACATTATTCATTAATGTACAAATACATTCTACCACACTAGTGTTTATAGAAATTAAACTGGCATTCACGTTTGCCTGAGACAACAGTTAGTTGTTCCCACCATGAAGATGGTTTTCTTCCATTGGTCTCCTTTTATCTAATCAGTCTTACTTCCTTCCAGGCCTGCATTCCTCTTTCCGTCTTCTCTTTTTCTGCTCTCTTCTCTTAATACTTTCTCTGCTCCCTTGCTTTCTCTTTGCAACCACCTGGCCCTCATACAAGCATTACTGAGCCACACAGGCAGCATTCAAGACTTGATTCTTCATTATCTGTACCAAAGATTCTCATCATGTAAATCTCACCACTTGACTGCCCCCTCCAAAAACTCTAATTTTGACTTTATTTATTACTTTCATGTCAGTCATAAAACATTTTTATCTTAAAAGCCAAAAACTGAAGAATCATTTGGCCAACAGGAACACCATCTGATTCACCATTTGAAATTCATTAACTGTGTTCTTATTCTAGCCCCATTACTTATTTATCACTTCCCATTAGCTGAAAATCTACTCTCAAAACTAAAGGCCATAGGGAAATGTATTATTTGCATGTATGATCATCTCTGTGCCAAACAGAATTTCTATTTCCAAAAATGGTAAAAAATAGTTTGAAAGTAGAAGTTTAGTGGATAAAATGGAACAAAACTTAAAAGAAAAGCCACATTGACCCATTACTATTTACTACAAGCTATTAGTACACCCATGGAGTAATATGAGGCATAGAAAATGCCAGCACTCAACAAGATTTTTCTTAGCCAAAGTAGATAGTTACCAGAGACAATGTTTGTTTATATCTATCTTATTTAATATAATTGTCATATTTTTTATAGAGTATAATAAAAATACATTCAAATTAATGGAAAGACAAAACGTGGTGGTTTATAAAATAAGCTTTGGAATCAGACTTACTATCTGTGTGACTGTATGAAAATACACTTAGTTTCATCTCAAAATGGTGTGAAAATTTTCATCTCCATAAGACTGTTGTGAAAATTATATGAAGAACATGTCAAGTACTTAGCATAGAACATGGCACACAGTAGACAGTTAAAATTAGCTATTAACATTACTATTTTTAGAGCCCACGTTGATATATCCTTACCACGGGTGACATGCAAAATCTAAACTTCATGGTCCCCTGCAACTCATCTCTGGTAAAACTGTATGACCACTTGCAAGCACCCATTTCACTATGGCTTTCACCTTATTCTGTGTGCTCATCTGAATTACAGGCTACCACTAGAACTGTGCAGAAAATAAAGCAGCCCTCCCCTCAAAACAAAGGGTTTTTTAAAAATCAAACTTGTAATACACAGTCACTGAAAAAAAAAATATTATCATCTCTGATGTCATTATTAAACCTTGTTTCTTCCAGCCTGGAAGATATCAGACTAGGCCTTAGGTAAACGGTTAAATGCTAAAGTTGTAACAACAAAATCATCATCATAATAATAAGGACAAAATAAAGAAGAAGGAGAAAAAAAACCATGCCAGAAAAGAGTAACAGCAAGAGAATAAGAGAGTAAATCCATTTAAAATTCGAAACTGGGAAATAAAAGGAGAAGCAGCTCTGCTGAATATAATCCAGACCTGAAAGTGTATTATAGGAAAGAAGAAAAAGATAAACCCCTCAATCAAACTCAAATCGTGTTCTAGCCCTGGCCATATCCCTATGGTTGGCTGATGTGTTTACAAGAAATGTACAAGTCTGCATCAGTTCCTAATTAGGTTAGGATGGCTGTCAAAGAAAGTAGTCGTATTTTTAAATGTATGGTTATGGTTACATATGAGTATCAAAAGCCTTGACACTTAAGTGTCCATGACAATAGCCCCCAACTGAATCTCCATAATTGGTCTCCCAAGGTTGAACCAGAAACATGTTTTATTCCCACAGAATCCTGCCCTCAAAGAATCACAACATCTAGCAAATGGTACAACGTCAATTCACTAAATTCAGTGACATGATTAACTTGGATTGGGATGAAGGCAAAAAGTAACTGATTTAAAAGAATTGTGGGTTTTATTTTTCTATTTACCTCTAGCACTCACCTGCTAAGAATGTCCTTTGATAGATTTCTTTACAAATCTTGGATGCTTACTCAGGAAGAAAATAAAATTAACTGCCTCTATACAAACTGTGGACCCCTTTTTGTCCCACACAAGCCATTCTGAGAAATAAAATAATTGACTAAATTATCCACATCAGATTAAATGGTCCTTTCAGTTTAATTTGTTCTTATAAAGCAGGTAAATAAACAATAAGATTAGACTACTTGGAATCATCATCAGTGGCATTGCCTCCAATGAATGACGCAGATGGAATTCTTGCAGATCACAAATCTAAACCCAATATGCCTTCTAATCCAACAAAATGTCATCGAAAGGCTCAAGGAATCCCTTTT
>NW_012101987.1:886780-889280 GCF_000951045.1 Mandrillus leucophaeus | reverse complement strand
ACCCATTTCACTATGGCTTTCACCTTATTCTGTGTGCTCATCTGAATTACAGGCTACCACTAGAACTGTGCAGAAAATAAAGCAGCCCTCCCCTCAAAACAAAGGGTTTTTTAAAAATCAAACTTGTAATATACAGTCACTGAAAAAAAAAATATTATCATCTCTGATGTCATTATTAAACCTTGTTTCTTCCAGCCTGGAAGATATCAGACTAGGCCTTAGGTAAACGGTTAAATGCTAAAGTTGTAACAACAAAATCATCATCATAATAATAAGGACAAAATAAAGAAGAAGGAGAAAAAAAACCATGCCAGAAAAGAGTAACAGCAAGAGAATAAGAGAGTAAATCCATTTAAAATTCGAAACTGGGAAATAAAAGGAGAAGCAGCTCTGCTGAATATAATCCAGACCTGAAAGTGTATTATAGGAAAGAAGAAAAAGATAAACCCCTCAATCAAACTCAAATCGTGTTCTAGCCCTGGCCATATCCCTATGGTTGGCTGATGTGTTTACAAGAAATGTACAAGTCTGCATCAGTTCCTAATTAGGTTAGGATGGCTGTCAAAGAAAGTAGTCGTATTTTTAAATGTATGGTTATGGTTACATATGAGTATCAAAAGCCTTGACACTTAAGTGTCCATGACAATAGCCCCCAACTGAATCTCCATAATTGGTCTCCCAAGGTTGAACCAGAAACATGTTTTATTCCCACAGAATCCTGCCCTCAAAGAATCACAACATCTAGCAAATGGTACAACGTCAATTCACTAAATTCAGTGACATGATTAACTTGGATTGGGATGAAGGCAAAAAGTAACTGATTTAAAAGAATTGTGGGTTTTATTTTTCTATTTACCTCTAGCACTCACCTGCTAAGAATGTCCTTCGATAGATTTCTTTACAAATCTTGGATGCTTACTCAGGAAGAAAATAAAATTAACTGCCTCTATACAAACTGTGGACCCCTTTTTGTCCCACACAAGCCATTCTGAGAAATAAAATAATTGACTAAATTATCCACAACAGATTAAATGGTCCTTTCAGTTTAATTTGTTCTTATAAAGCAGGTAAATAAACAATAAGATTAGACTACTTGGAATCATCATCAGTGGCATCGCCTCCAATGAATGACGCAGATGGAATTCTTGCAGATCACAAATCTAAACCCAATATGCCTTCTAATCCAACAAAATGTCATCGAAAGGCTCAAGGAATCCCTTTTTACACGGCACTGCCAAGGAAAAAAGTGGGAACAACTGAAAGTGTCTGGAGAGCAGAGAAACCCTCTTGAACCACTCATGCCAATTAGCACATTTATTTTATGCGGACAGAATTTTTCTGCCATTTATTTTCCCTAGTTAAATGTTTGCCTTTAATGAGCCTTAAGAATATTGAAAATGGCATTTATTGTTAATGAAAATTCCTTCCTTCTTCCTGCAAAATTCAGTGCTGGATCAAAACTAGTAAGTGGAATATCATGCAAATACAATGAACCATTATTCCTCACTCCAGAATTGTATCAGGAGACCACTGGAGTACTGCATTCGCTTAAGATGGGTACATTGTCCACAATACAAAAATATTACTGTCATTTCCACTTAAATGTTATAGGGATCCAGCCCAACAAAGCCATGGGAATTCCTTTCAACTCAATTTCACAGCTCTCGAGAAAGATAAAGGGAACTATACGATCCTAGGGCTGAAGAAACTGTCTTATGTTCATTAGCTGCATAAAATCCTGGCTCCCAATTAGGGGCCATTTGCATCCCAAGAGACATTTGGCAATTTCTGCAAGTATTTTTGGTTTTCACAACTGGGAGGAGAAGAGGTGCTATTGGCATTTAGTGGGTAAAAACCAGAAACACTGCTATGTATAATACACAGCACAGCAACACCACCACCCCTAAAAAAGCAGTAAAATCATGTGGTCCAATATGTCAATAGCTCAGAAAACAACATCCCTGAGTCATTGTAAGAAATATTCTACATATATGGGAATACAATGGTTTCATTTTTTTGGTCAGCATCATCATCCAAATCCTCAAAGCATTATGTTAATATTAGCAACAAAATAGATCACATGTATTGAGCTGTTTCTTTATATGGTCTCTGCTATCCAGAGTTTTTTTCATACATTGTTTAATCCTCCCAATGGCCCACTAATAAAAACACTGTTGATCATCACCATTTTACATTCCAGAAAAATGAGGCAGAGGGAAGTTGTGACCCACCCAGTTCACATAACTACAAAGAAGCGGAATGCAAACCCAGGTCCCTCTAACTTCAGAAACAAACCCTTAATGCACACGGGCCCCCACCCCCAAATCAGCAACATAAATGGAAACCTGAGGAGAAAACTTAGAGGCAAAAATAGAAAGACAGGAATTTTTTAAAAAATGAGCTGCTGGATGAGGTTAAATTGTACTTGATGTTAACACCCCCAGTACCACTATTCAGTCTCTTTTCTTTCAATACATGGAATGACTAGAAACAGCCCAAG
>NW_012101987.1:884180-886319 GCF_000951045.1 Mandrillus leucophaeus | reverse complement strand
TTTTTAACTGGCTGGTAAGAGCATTCAGGCACAATAAAAAAGCAGAGTTGACAGCAGCATACCACAGCTGGGCCTTCAACTTAATGGTTAATAAAGACACAGTAGTGGTAATTTTTTAAGTATTGCATAAGAGCATTTTTTTAAAAGGCTTATAAGATTGGAAGTAAATGAGACAAGTGTTTCTAAACTATTCAGGTCTGCTTCACTCCAAATGGATTTTCATCATTCTATGATTATTCTACCAAAGTCCTGATTTTACCATTATCCCTTGTACATCCCTCTATTACAGCCCTCATCACACAGCATTACATTTGTCTACTAATTTGTTGTCTCTTTATTAGGCTGTGAATCTCTTGAGAACAGGAACTAGTCCATGTTTATACTGTCATCCCCAGGACATAGTATGGCATTTGGCATATAGTAGGTGCCTAAGACAATATTGACAAATACAGTAATGTCATCTTGAGAAAGATCCTAGCAACATGCAACAAGCCTATTTCTGTTAAATATTTCTTATTAGTGACTTGGATGATGATACAGAAGGGTTGGTAATATTTCAAATGGCACAAGAATGGAAGGGTTAGCTAATGACAGAAACAGAATTAAAATATATCTCTATAGGTTTGACTATTGGGCCCAAATAGGATGCAATTTAGCAGAGACAAATGTAAAATCCTGCATTTAGGTTCAAACACTCAGTCGCACAAATACAAGCCAACTTTATCTCAGTTTAGTGCTACTTTATATGACAAAGTTTCAGGGATTTTACTGACAGAAATTTTGGTACAAGCCAAGTGCACGACTGGCTGCTAGAAAAGCTAACGTGATCTTAGGCTACCTTAGCTGAAGTGTGCTATTTACAATTTGCAGGCTGCCTCATTAGAAAGCGGTTTGAAGTGGCTATTAGTTTTGGTGTAACACATAGAACAAGAAAGCGGGCCTGCTGCACTTAGCATTGTTATGCCATGTCAATGCACTGTGATCAGCTCTAGGTACCACATTTAAGAGGGATATTGAAAAACCGCAGCATCTGATGATGACTCCTGCCAATTGGAAGAATCTCCAGAAACCAAACACTATGCTCCTATGCTGGACCCTGAAAAAACTTGAGATATTTAGGCTAGAGAAGGAAAGGTTTTCCTTGAATATTTTAATAACTGAATGTAGAAAATGGGCCCATTCCCTACCTTGCAACTTCCATGAATAGGACCATCTGACTACCATTTTTATTGTCATTAAATATCTCTAATGCACACTATCTAGAGACATGAATCCTGTTCCTATTAAAGGAAAAACCAAATAACCCTGATTTAGTTGTGACACATTTGGATGTCACATTTAGTTGCAACAGCTCAGTTGTGTCAGGGCCAAGTGAAATTGTTGGTGATCTCATATTAATTTTATGGACTTGCCCCTGTGACCAATCTCCCCATTTCCCATTTCAGCATCTGAGCTCTTGTTTGTTCTCCATGCTTTGATCATCTTCCTGACGATGCTGCCACCTGCCTGCCTCCTGCCCGGGATTTCTGAGTTTGATCCTTCCGAAGGCTTCCTGTCACTGTGCTGGGACAGACATAATCTTGAGGACCTCCTTCATGGGTCACTATTGACCCTGGAGACTATGTTCCACATGCCAGGCTCATGAACATCTCTCATCTCCAGGCCCCATACGCTCCCACGGTGGCTTTTCCGGTGCCTTCCTATGCTGATAATCTCTGTGACTCAGAACACTTAACTGATCATGTAAAGAGAAACTAAGTGGAGAAGCATTTTCTTTTTCTTTTTTTTTTCTTTTATTCAGTTACAAGGAAGATGTTTCCAATAGTCCAAACTTTTTAAAAAACAGGATAAGCTTCCTTGTGAGAGGTGAAGTTCACTGTCACTAGGAACTTTTATAAAGCCTGGGAATAATTGGTCTCCAATGCCATGAAAGGATTTCTGCATTGTTAGCAAACTGAACTGGAGTGATTCTAAGGATAGAATCTCTCAAGATTTAGTGTACAAAAAGTCAGTTAGACAACTTGTTTAGAAAAATGTGGAATTCCCAGAATTCAGTAAGTCCAGATTGAAGTCCAAGAATCAGCATTTAAGACAAATCCACTCCTTTTCCCTCTCCACCCTACGTGATTCCAATGCATG
>NW_012101987.1:881898-883710 GCF_000951045.1 Mandrillus leucophaeus | reverse complement strand
CTGGGCTCAAAAATCAGGCTGCCAAGGTTCAATTCCTGACTCTTCTACTTCATAAACCTCTCTCTGTCTTAATTTCCCCTTCTGCAAAATGGGACTTATATTAGTAATGACCTCATAGGGTTGTAATGCAGATTTAATCAGTCAATTCACATAAAGTAGTTAGAACAGTTCCTAGCACACAGTAAATATTCAATATTATGATTACTATGAGGTAATACTATAGTTCCTTCATTGTACATTTAAAGAAATTGAGGCTCAAGGAAATGAAGTCAGTTTGTCTCAGATCCTTCACCTAGTAATGACCTCAGTCCACTTGTCTCCAAAGATTATACATTATCTGCTCCTCCTAATTCTGTGATTCTATAATTGTATCAGGCAAAGGGATCATCGCTATTGATAGTTTTGGGTGAAAACTGATTCCAAAGATGGCCATATGCCTATGGAGAATAGAGAGATACCTATCTAAAGTTCCACCACGAATTATTTTACAAATAAGATAACTGAGGCTTAGAAAGTCAAGTGATTTTGGCAAGAATCATATCAAGAAAGTGACAGACTCAAAATTTGGACCTATGTTTCTTCCGCCACCAAATTGGAGTTCTCTTTGCTATCTCACAATACCTACCCTGTGGCTATAACCTAGGGCCAGTTACTGACCACCTGGAATATTCTCCTCAGTCTAGTAAACACAAATGCTTTAAAAACAAAGGAAAGAACAAAAGGGGAATGCAAGCTGGAACTAGTTCTTGTGAAAACACACTGTCATCCACAAACATAGAAACAGCATACTTCCTGCCAATTATATTTTTGTCCCATAGCCACAGCCTGAAAGACTCATCTAACAATCATCACCTAAAGAGTAACCAAAGACAGCAGCACTATGATGGAGGAGAAGAAGAATTTGACTCTAAAAGAAAGACAAATGTCATAAATTGGCATAGAAAGAATTGGCTTTGGAAACTGGCATCTTTATGTTTGAGGCTCTTCCTCTGCCGCTTTCTAGAAGCTGACTTGCCCTTTCTGAAATTCAGTTTCCTCATTTACAGAAACGGGACTGATGTTGTTTACCTCACAGAGTATGAGGAGTGAAATGACAACAATGCAGGCACCCTAGCACGATACTTGTCACACAAGAAGTGTTCAGTGGTGGTGGCTGCCAATCGGAACCTCCAAGACTGTCATGATTGGGAAACACAGTGTTTATCTCAAGATACCAGGGAACCCACGTAAACACAGGAGCAGGAAAATGGAAGCTCAGGACACTGTTTAAGAGGGTAGAGAGAAATGTTCACAGTCTACAAGCATTGCAGGAAACCCTGTGATAGAACTCTTCTCAGGAAAGAATTTGTAGGACCTAAAATTACCATGGTTCCCTGTCCACTAAGGCATTTATTTGTAAACATTCTTAGTATGACTGTCTTAATGACATGTAATCGTTTCATATAATCTCCTCTTGGACAAAGAGTTTGTCTTACATATCTTTCTATTCCTAATGCTGTTTCAGTGTCAATACTCAAAAAAGGCTTTATTGAGTTTATGAATAAAAGGTTTAACTAATTAATCAATTAATGTCATTTGGCCTACCACAAAAGAAACATAACATATACAAGTCCTTCCAGTAAATATACTCAGAGACTTCCTAATCTAGGGATCAGCAAACTTTCTCTATAAAGGGATAGATAGTAAATATTTTTGGGTTTGAGGGGAATATACTCTCATGTTCACTCAACTTTGCCATTGTAACAAGAAAATGGCCACAGATACTGCAAAAATGAATGCATGTGTCTGTGAGACTTATGAACACTAAAATTT